>NC_085994.1:39359200-39476700 GCF_030014385.1 Trichomycterus rosablanca
CAAACCTGAACCTACAAGCAAACCCAGGCCGGCGTCAGTAAAACTTGGAACTAAACCTGCGGCTCAGACGTCCGGACCTTCTGCGATTAACGAACCCGTGAATCCCAAACCTACCGAAAACACAAGTGTGGTCCGACGAACCAGCATGGGTCCATCGGCTGTGTCCAGTTCCCCTCGCACCGGTCTCATTACCAGGGCGAAATCCATGGGTGGCCTGAGCAGCCTGGGGATGGAGGAGGAAGGAGGCGGCGAGGGCGGCGTCGTTCTCCGCTCTCAAGAATCGAGAGGCTCCAGGCCGAGACCGGTGTCTGCTGTGTTTTCTCCGGGTGCCTCCCTGTCTCCCACCCCTGCACCGCGCTGGGCCGACAGACGATCCCTCATCGGCGACCTCGCGTCCAAATTCGAGGCCAACGGAGGTTCCTCCGGTCAGAGACGACCCGCCACGGGCGACAGCAAGGAGAACACTCCGGAGACGCCGACTCGAGAGGACAGCGCGGAGCGACTGTCCGGAACAAAGGACGACGACAGGCCGGAAGCCAAATCTTTGGATAAGGCAGGAAGCGGCATAAAGAGGAGGATCAGCCTCCTCATAGACTCGTCCGCCTCCGCGTATTCGCCCCCAGCCTCGCGAGGGGCGGAGCCTCGCTCTCCGGTGCCAGAAACGGATGGAGCTGTCAGGGTGAAACAGCGAATCAAAGAGCTCACGGAGGAACAATCGGCGGTGGCGTCCTCTTTCCAGAGGCCGCAGGTTAAGCCCCGCCCACTGCCATTAGATCTGACCAAACGGTAAGAGATACGCCTGGATGTATAAATTTCAAAATTGTGTCATGGTGGCAAAGTTCTGCAGATGATTCACCGTTATGGTGGGGTGGTACTTAAGATCAGCTGATAAAGCATGTGGTGTTGGTGAGAACCTAGATTCTGTCTGTGTGGGTTTGGGCATGGTAGAATTGCCCATAGATAAAAGTGGGTGGGTGAATGAGTGAATACGTGGGAGTACAAGGAGGTGGGCGAGTGAGTGGGCGAGTAAGCAAGAAAGTGGTGGTCAAGTGAGAAAGTGCACAAGCAAGTGTATGGATGGGTAAGAGAGAGTGGGCAAGAGAGTGGGTGGGTGAGTGGGTGAGTGAGCAAGTGGGAGTACAAGGGTGGGTGAGTGAGTGGGCAAGAGAGTGGGTGGGTGAGCAAGTGGGGAGTACAAGGGGGTGGGTGAGTGGGCGAGTGACAGATTGAGTAAGTAAGCAAGAACGTGGTGGTCAAGTGAGAGTGCACAAGCAGGTGTATTGGTGGGTGAGTGAGTGGGCAAGAGAGTGGGTGGGTGAGTGGGCGAGTGACTGGCTAAGTAAGCACAAAAGTGGTGGTCAAGTGAGAAATTGCACAAGCAGGTGTATGGATGGGTGAGCGAGTGGGAATACAAGGGTGGGCGAGTGAGTGGGCGAGTAGGTAGGCAAGAAGGTGGTCAAGTGAGAGTGCACAAGCAGGTGTATGGGTGGGTGAGCGAGTGGGCAAGAGAGTGGGCAAGAGAGTGGGTGGGTGAGCGAGTAGGAGTAGTAAGTAAGAAAGTGCACAAGCAGGTGTATGGGTGGGTGAGCGAGTGGGCAAGAGAGTGGGTGGGTGAGCGAGTGGGCAAGAGAGTGGTTGGGTGAGCGAGTGGGCAAGAGAGTGGGTGGGTGAGCGAGTGGGAATACAAGGGTGGGGCGAGTAAGTGGGCGAGTGACTGGGTGAGTAAGTAAGCTAGAAAGTGGTGGTCAAGTGAGAAAGTTCACAAGCAGGTGTATGGGTGGGTAAGCGAGTGGGCAAGAGAGTGGGTGAGTGGGTGGGTGATTGAGCAAGTAAAGCGTCAAGCAAATGGGTTGACGAGTGAGTGTGTGGGCTAGTGTGTGGGCTAGTGTGTGGGCTAGTGTGTGGGCTAGTGTGTGGGCTAGTGTGTGATGCCCTGTGATGGACTGGCACCCTCTATATACATTGTGTTTCCGCTTTTGACTTTATAAAGCTAGTCTCTCTCCGTACGCTATACTGCTCTCCGTGAGACTCATGGAAACATGCCCATCGAACCGTGATGTAAATGTTTCTTATCGTTTGTCATTATTAGCTGCCATCTAGAATAATGCGCTGGTGACTTCACAGGTTTGTGGCGGATGTGGACAGTTTGAGCTCCAGTGAACCCAGAGGCCTTCAGGAGGAAGCTGAGGAGCTCAACGTGAAGGTAGAACTAATAACTAATGCTACACAATCTGATCCTGTAGAGTTCATAATCACTCGAGACGTTTACTGTGTGGAGTTTAATTCCTCCGTGTTGTACCAGAGCTACAGAGCTAATCTAGCTAACAACAATTATAATGAAACTATAATAACAATTATAATAAAAGCTGGGCTACTACAGGTATACAAACGCTCACCTCAGTCTGCCTGACAAACTGGCACTGATGTCTCAGCAGTGATTTCACTGTTCAGACTGAGTGGAAACATTTAGTGATTGAACTGTGGTTCAAGTTCCTGAGCTGCTCAGATCACCAACCCGCGATTATCATTTATTCTTCTTATCAGAGGTCCAGTGTGGATAAATGAAGGTCAGCAGATCTGTACAGCTCTACTGTTCACTGTTAATAACAGCTTTATATTAACATTGCTATTAAATAACACTTTAATAACACAGCTAACAACAGCTTTAATAACACAGCGAATAACATTTAATAAACCTTTAATAGCACAGCTAATAGCATCATTAATAACATGTAATAAACCTTTATTAGCACAGCTAATAGCATCATTAATAACATGTAATAAACCTTTATTAGCACAGCTAATAACATCTTTAATACTACAGCTAATAGCACCTTTAATAACATTTAATAAACCATTCATAGCACAGCTAATAACATTTAAGCAATAGAACACGAGAGGGAGTGTGTTATCACGAATTTTATTCACGATAACACACGACCTCGAGTGTTCTATCCGCTTGTTAAGTCGTGACGTGTCGACCTTATGAAACGTCACATCCGGGTCCAAGTTGGCTGAGACCCCTCGTATTTTCAATATACCACAGTGCTGTGTCCGAGTCGGAAAAAAACTACCCAACTGTCTTTCTACCGCTTTTCTTGCAATTAGATATCATGAAGTAATATTTTTGTTCATAATTTAATGTAAACTGTCAAATTGTATATTCATTACACGTGTTTCAAGCTGTTTTTAATTTACATGTAATATGTTCATATAATTTACATGTGATATCCTGGATTTTTGATTTTTATAAGCTATAAGCTATACTGATTAAAAGTAAAACCAAAGAGTCAGAAATGTCAGTTTTCATGTAATGAATTAAAAATATGACCGCTTACCTCTTGATGAGTTTACATGAAATTAAATAATGACATGAACTAGTGTACTGCACATCTTGTCTATATACAGTGTATCACAAAAGTGAGTACACCCCTCACATTTCTGCAAATATTTCATTATATCTTTTCATGGGACAACACTATAGACATGAAACTTGGATATAACTTAGAGTAGTCAGTGTACAGCTTGTATAGCAGTGTAGATTTACTGTCTTCTGAAAATAACTCAACACACAGCCATTAATGTCTAAATGGCTGGCAACATAAGTGAGTACACCCCACAGTGAACATGTCCAAATTGTGCCCAAATGTGTCGTTGTCCCTCCCTGGTGTCATGTGTCAAGGTCCCAGGTGTAAATGGGGAGCAGGGCTGTTAAATTTGGTGTTTTGGGTACAATTCTCTCATACTGGCCACTGGATATTCAACATGGCACCTCATGGCAAAGAACTCTCTGAGGATGTGAGAAATAGAATTGTTGCTCTCCACAAAGATGGCCTGGGCTATAAGAAGATTGCTAACACCCTGAAACTGAGCTACAGCATGGTGGCCAAGGTCATACAGCGGTTTTCCAGGACAGGTTCCACTCGGAACAGGCTTCGCCAGGGTCGACCAAAGAAGTTGAGTCCACGTGTTCGGCGTCATATCCAGAGTTTGGCTTTAAAAAATAGACACATGAGTGCTGCCAGCATTGCTGCAGAGGTTGAAGACGTGGGAGGTCAGCCTGTCAGTGCTCAGACCATACGCCGCACACTGCATCAACTCGGTCTGCATGGTCGTCATCCCAGAAGGAAGCTGACGCACAAGAAAGCCCGCAAACAGTTTGCTGAAGACAAGCAGTCCAAGAACATGGATTACTGGAATGCCCTGTGGTCTGACGAGACCAAGATAAACTTGTTTGGCTCAGATGGTGTCCAGCATGTGTGGCGGCGCCCTGGTGAGAAGTACCAAGACAACTGTATCTTGCCTACAGTCAAGCATGGTGGTGGTAGCATCATGGTCTTGGGCTGCATGAGTGTTGCTGGCACTGGGGAGCTGCAGTTCATTGAGGGAAACATGAATTCCAACATGTACTGTGACATTCTGAAACAGAGCATGATCCCCTCCCTTCGAAAACTGGGCCTCATGGCAGTTTTCCAACAGGATAACGACCCCAAACACAACCTCCAAGATGACAACTGCCTTGCTGAGGAAGCTGAAGGTAAAGGTGATGGACTAAACCCAATTGAGCACCTGTGGCGCATCCTCAAGTGGAAGGTGGAGGAGTTCAAGGTGTCTAACATCCACCAGCTCCGTGATGTCATCATGGAGGAGTGGAAGAGGATTCCAGTAGCAACCTGTGCAGCTCTGGTGAATTCCATGCCCAGGAGGGTTAAGGCAGTGCTGGATAATAATGGTGGTCACACAAAATATTGACACTTTGGGCACAATTTGGACATGTTCACTGTGGGGTGTACTCACTTATGTTGCCAGCCATTTAGACATTAATGGCTGTGTGTTGAGTTATTTTCAGAAGACAGTAAATCTACACTGCTATACAAGTTGTACACTGACTACTCTAACTTATATCCAAGTTTTATTTCTATAGTGTTGTCCCATGAAAAGATATAATGAAATATTTGCAGAAATGTGAGGGGTGTACTCACTTTTGTGATACACTGTATATATATATACAGTGTATCACAAAAGTGAGTACACCCCTCACATTTCTGCAGATATTTAAGTATATCTTTTCATGGGACAACACTGACAAAATGACACTTTGACACAATGAAAAGTAGTCTGTGTGCAGCTTATATAACAGTGTAAATTTATTCTTCCCTCAAAATAACTCAATATACAGCCATTAATGTCTAAACCACCGGCAACAAAAGTGAGTACACCCCTTAGTGAAAGTTCCTGAAGTGTCAATATTTTGTGTGGCCACCATTATTTTCCAGAACTGCCTTAACTCTCCTGGGCATGGAGTTTACCAGAGCTTCACAGGTTGCCACTGGAATGCTTTTCCACTCCTCCATGACGACATCACGGAGCTGGCGGATATTCGAGACTTTGCGCTCCTCCACCTTCCGCTTGAGGATGCCCCAAAGATGTTCTATTGGGTTTAGGTCTGGAGACATGCTTGGCCAGTCCATCACCTTTACCCTCAGCCTCTTCAATAAAGCAGTGGTCGTCTTAGAGGTGTGTTTGGGGTCATTATCATGCTGGAACACTGCCCTGCGACCCAGTTTCCGGAGGGAGGGGATCATGCTCTGCTTCAGTATTTCACAGTACATATTGGAGTTCATGTGTCCCTCAATGAAATGTAACTCCCCAACACCTGCTGCACTCATGCAGCCCCAGACCATGGCATTCCCACCACCATGCTTGACTGTAGGCATGACACACTTATCTTTGTACTCCTCACCTGATTGCCACCACACATGCTTGAGACCATCTGAACCAAACAAATTAATCTTGGTCTCATCAGACCATAGGACATGGTTCTAGTAATCCATGTCCTTTGTTGACATGTCTTCAGCAAACTGTTTGCGGGCTTTCTTGTGTAGAGACTTCAGAAGAGGCTTCCTTCTGGGGTGACAGCCATGCAGACCAATTTGATGTAGTGTGCGGCGTATGGTCTGAGCACTGACAGGCTGACCCCCCACCTTTTCAATCTCTGCAGCGATGCTGACAGCACTCCTGCGCCTATCTTTCAAAGACAGCAGTTGGATGTGACGCTGAGCACGTGCACTCAGCTTCTTTGGACGACCAACGCGAGGTCTGTTCTGAGTGGACCCTGCTCTTTTAAAACGCTGGATGATCTTGGCCACTGTGCTGTAGCTCAGTTTCAGGGTGTTGGCAATCTTCTTGTAGCCTTGGCCATCTTCATGTAGCGCAACAATTCGTCTTTTAAGATCCTCAGAGAGTTCTTTGCCATGAGGTGCCATGTTGGAACTTTCAGTGACCAGTATGAGAGAGTGTGAGAGCTGTACTACTAAATTGAACACACCTGCTCCCTATGCACACCTGAGACCTAGTAACACTAACAAATCACATGACATTTTGGAGGGAAAATGACAAGCAGTGCTCAATTTGGACATTTAGGGGTGTAGTCTCTTAGGGGTGTACTCACTTTTGTTGCCGGTGGTTTAGACATTAATGGCTGTATATTGAGTTATTTTGAGGGAAGAATAAATTTACACTGTTATATAAGCTGCACACAGACTACTTTTCATTGTGTCAAAGTGTCATTTTGTCAGTGTTGTCCCATGAAAAGATATACTTAAATATCTGCAGAAATGTGAGGGGTGTACTCACATTTGTGATACACTGTATATATATATATATATATATAAAAGACCTTTTCTCGTCCAGATCGCTATTGAGAAGGACTAGAAGTTTATGACTCGTGTTTGTAAACCCAATTTCCAATGACAGCGACACAGAGTTCCATAATTTTCCACAAACATTATTTATTTTAACTTTCTTCTTAAATTGGCTTATCCATTAATCCAAGTTTCTTATAAAAACAAAATAAAAAGTCAATATGTTCGCAATTGGCGTATAACAAACAAAACTACGGTAAAAAATCTATTGCTCCGCGTCCTCTTTCTTTCCGTATATTTTATATATATTTTCCGTATATAGAGCCAATACAATTCTGCCCTCTTAAGGGCTAACCAAAGAGGACTAATGAATAACAGCATACATTGATTACCAGGAAAAATGATCAATAGTTAAAATACCAAGTCTCCACTTCAAATAAGTATTATTTAACCAAACAGGAAATATTTATGACAATAAACATAGAAAATTACAATTAGTGCAATATTGCTTTTACAATATATATAAAAAGGTTCAGAGGTTCAGCCTTATCTTATCTTATCATATCATAGTTGTTTGCGTTTGGACCCGGAAATGGTCCAAACGTCACGTGTGACGTCAGACTTAACAAGCCCATTGCTTTTATACAACAGTTTTTACAAAAGAAAGAAAGAAAATAAATTAAAGAAGCCCTGAATTTCATAATAAATATGCTTTAATATTGACAATACCTTCCGCCAAAAAGTAGTTCCACGACGAATATAAAGTTTAACACTACAAAGCAGACATCCCAAGTTGCAAAAACTCATTTCAGGGAGGTAAGAACAACAAGAAGAAAAAGTCAAGAACCTCCAAAGAGAAAAAAAAGAAACAAAAAACCTCTCGCACACACCAAAGGATATAGGTGAGAACTGAACTCGTATGAGCTGCTAACTGGGCTATTAAGCTAACTGTTCGCGTTACAAACACATTAATGTTCCCTACATAGTGCACTAGATTGTGTATCGGATAACGCATTCATGTTCACTACATAGTGCACTAGACAATATATTAGACAATTGGTTATGTTCCCTACACAGTGCACTAGATTGTATATCAGATAATGGATTTAAAACGTGATCGGGAATAAAGGCTGTGTCGTCTGCGTGCGCGTTTGTGTGCATGAAGCTTGTCGTTACTGGCAACGCGTCAGCGGAGTAATACCGTTGTGGTGTGAAAAGACCGTGCTGTTATCACCAATATCAGCACGTTTAGAACGCTTCTCAACCAATCAGATTGTAAGGTCGGAACTACCTGTTGTATAATTGTTAATAACCCAGCTAGTAACATCTTTAATAACACAGATAATAACACCTGTAATCACAGCTAATAGAACCTTTAATAGCACAGCTGACAACATTGTTAATAACACTGCAAAAAAAAACAGCTTTAAAAGCACAGCTAATAGCACATTGATTAACATTTTATAAACCTTTAATAGCACAGTTGTTTGCATCTTTAATAAAAGAGCTGATAACATTGGTAATAGCACAGCTAATAACAGCTTTCATAGCATAGCTAGTAGCACCTTTAATAACACATTTAATAGCACATCTAATAATACCTGTAATACTACATTAAATAACATTTAGAATCACAGTTAATAGTACGTTAGGTAGTACCTTGTGTAGCACAAATAACACTCATCATAGTTATAATGCCTTTGTAACACCCTTAATAATAGCACTGTTAATAGCAACTTTATTAGCCCAGTTAATAACACCTTTAATAACACCTGTAATAATACATTTGTTAGCTCACAAACACTTTTATTAATATGTTTATAATTTCACTTAACATATTTAATAGCACATGTAATAATACTTTTATTAGCTCAGTTAATAGCATATTTAATAAGACCTTTAGTAACACAGTTAATACCTTCTTTATTAACACCCTCTATGTACGCAGACCTTTCTACAGATCTTTTATCTGGATCTGCACAGTCGAGAGGGATTGAAACCCATGTGCTTCAGTTCTACCTGCACTTGTGTTAAGTTTAGTTTAGATCAGTCAGAGTTTGACAGAAACTGTGTAATTAGAGTCAGTGATGATTTATATATTAAGAAAATTATTTATTATTTTATTATTATTTATTTATTATTAGTAACCCATTAGTTGATTGATGTATTCTGGTTCTGATTTGACTTTTGTTAACCACAATTCATTCCTATATAAAAGCCAGATGCTATTTTGCATGTCCATGAGCTTAAGATTTCCACATCGTTCCTTACATCATTTCTAACCCTGAACCAGGGATAATGGGTTCACTGATTTATTCACACCGCATTCGAGGCTCCATCACGAACAGCAGCCGGTACGTAACCTCACCCTCGGCCCGGCGATCGGCTTCGGATAGCAGACCGCGGAGATGAAGGGGTGGAGATAGAGTGTGTCCAGGGAAACCAAACAAAGCCAAACGGGTCGGACTGATTTGGAAGAGACAGCATTGATGTCAGAGGGGTGTGGTGCACGTCAGGTGTGTAACCTGAGTCAGGTTGAGTCATATTCTCTAATAAAAAGCCTTGAGCGAGAGAGCTAAAGGTTAAACTGAGAGAGAGGCTTTGATAAATCTGCTATAAAAGCTGCAACAAAATCCACAGGACTACACAAACATCACAAAGCCTTTTATTTCAGCTCATCAGTACTTTGTTTCTCTCTTTGTTCCCCTCAAACATTCGTGAGCTCGCTTTATTTTTAGCGCTCATGGCTACCTGGCCCGGCTCATTAGAATTCGCTTTGAATGCTCACGTGCGCTTGTGGTTATAACTTTTGGTATTAAGGATGGTTGGATTGTTCTGTTCCTGATCTGCACCGTAGAAGCCTGTAATTACTCCGACTGCTCTTCTGTTAGGAAGATAATTACAGACTCTTTGTTCCTCTCGAGGTTCTTGCTAAACACAGGCAACAAGGAACCCGTCTAAAGTCGCCCGAATATAATTAAACCCGACTTTCAATTTATATTATTACATCAACATAGGAGATATACGCACTGATCAGCCATAACATTAAAACCACCTCCTTGTTTCTACACTCACTGTCCATTTTATCAGCTCCACTTACCATATAGGGGCACTTTGTAGTTCATTTGCTACGTGAATAAAAAATGTTAAATAGCTAAACACAAACCTTACATTTAGAATTTTACAGCAAATTGCATATTTCACGGGAAAAGCTCTGACATTGAGCTTGCAAATTATATTAAACTTGTAATTCGGATTGTTCTAGATATAAAGTTCTTGTCTAGACATCTGCCCATTCAGTTAAACATCAGTAAAAGCATGTATAAATGAACCAAATCATTAACAATATCTACTCTTTGTTCTTTCCAAAGACACATGAGGAGATGGGAGTTCAGACAGTCCGAGCATCGCTTTTCGAGAACGTGGTGGAGAAACACAGTGTCCAACTGCTGGAGGACACGACCTCCGGAGCTCCCGCACCTCACCAGGGAGACTCCGTCAAGCCAATGCGGCGCATCAGTCAACGGATTAAGCCGAACACCAGACCCATTTCCGATGATGATGATGACGTTGTGGTCCACGCTACCTACCAGAAAGCCGTGTCTCCTACGAGTCCAAAATTCGTGGGGCATGTTTTTGAAATGGTTTCTGCAGTCGAGGAGAGTCACGCAGTTTGCGAAAAGGTACCATCTGCTCACCTGGAGGAGAAAGCTTCTACTCTTCGATCACGAAGGTCCGAGGCGGTGGAGACACCACAGCAACCGCCTTCAAACGTCGGAATAAAAGAAGGAAACAGTTTTACACCAGGGACTGCTACCTCCAAAGAGAAGAGCAGTACCCGCTACCTTAGGGTAGGGGCATTGCCAAAATGGGACGATACATACGTGGATAAAGAGATGGAGTTGGAAAGGGAAAGACAAAAGGAGATGGTGAGAAAGATGGAAGAAGAGATCCAGAAGCAAATGGAGGTCCACCTGGCTGCCAAAGCAATGATAGAAGAAGACGAGGAGGAGATCGAGCCAGAGAGGAAGAAACCAATGATGCCCGAACCTGAAAAGAGGCCCAAAGCTACTTATTTCGCTCTTACGGGTCAGGTCAATGAGACCGCATACCAGCAAGCAGGAAATGATGAACAAGGCATGTTATCCGAAATTAGACCCAAGCAAGAGGTCCAGTTTGACGACTTCTCTGCTAAAGAAAGACGCAGGGCTTTCCCGACTCAAAGGAAAAGCGATCCAGATGAAAGGGCCCAGTGGAACAGAGGACAAGATCAGGAATACTCAAGAGCAATGGAGCAAGAGATGGAGGCTGAGAGACAAAGATTTGCCGAGTATGAGAGGATGAAGGAACAAGAAAGGCAGAGAGAGATGCAAAGACAGAGGGACCTCGAAATAGAGAAGCAAAAAGAAACAGAGAGAGCGAGGCAAAGAGAAATGGAGAGACTTAAAGAGATAGAGAAGGAAAAGGCGAGGCAAAGGGAGTTGAAAAGACAGCGAGAACTCGAACGGCAACGGGAAATTGAAAGGCAACAACAGTTGGAAAAGGAACGGCAACAACAAATCGAATACGAGGAGAGAAAGGCAGCCGAGAGGGAGCTCGAGCAACAGAGAGAGTTCGAGAGGCAACGACAGAAAGAATTCGAGCGAGAGAAGGAAAGGATGCTAGACCAGGAGAGACTGAGGCTTAGAGAGTTCGAGAAACAGCGAGAGAGAGAACGACAGTTGGAGTTGGACAGACAAAGAGAAATCGAGAGACAAAAACAGTTGGAGCTTGAGAAGCTGAAGGAATTGGAAAGGCAGAGAGAGGTGGAGAGGCAAAGAGAAACTGAAAGACAGAAACAGATGGAGCTTGAGAGGCAACGAGAATTGGAAAGGCAGAGACAGGTGGAGAGGCAACGAGAATTGGAAAGGCAGAGAGAGGTGGAGAGGCAACGAGAATTGGAAAGGCAAAGGGAGATGGAGAGGCAACGAGAAATTGAAAGACAGAAACAGATGGAGCTTGAGAGGCAACGGGAAATTGAAAGACAAAGGGAGATGGAGAGGCAACGAGAATTGGAAAGGCAAAAGCATTTTGAGCTTGGAATACAGCAGGAGCTGGAAAGGCAAAGGGAGATGGAGAGGCAAAGAGAAATTGAAAGACAGAAACAGTTGGAGCTCGAGAGGCAACGAGAATTGGAAAGGCAAAAGCATTTTGAGCTTGGAATACAGCAGGAGCTGGAAAGGCAAAGGGAGATGGAGAGGCAAAGAGAAATTGAAAGACAGAAACAGTTGGAGCTCGAGAGGCTAAGAGAAATTGAAAGGCAAAGGGAGATGGAGAAGCAACGAGAATTGGAAAGGCAAAAGCATTTTGAGCTTGAAATACAGCGGGAGCTGGAAAGGCAGAAAGAAATTGAACAACAAAGGGATCTAGAGAGACAGAGGGAGATGGACAGATGGATGCAGTCAGAACAGGAGAAAGCTGAGGAACTGGAGGAGCAAAAAACATGGGAGGATCTCAAAAAGATCCAAGAGCTTGAGAGACGCAAGCTTATTGAATTCCAGCTTCAGAAAGCAAGTGGAATGGGGAAACAAGCTCCCAGACAGAACGACCGAGTGGAAGACTTGCAGATACCGACCGAAAGGACAAAAAGAACCTCTTTATCCCCTCTACGACCCCAGGTTCTGGATCTGGATAGTGTTTCTCTAGGTGATAGAATAGGTACAAACGATCCCAGCCCCACATCCAGGTCCAGGCAAGCTTTAAATCATGATACAGAACCTTACAAACCTTCGATCTTGGACGTCGACTCCTTTAAGAACCAAACACAACCTGGAGTATCTGTGGATCCCTTTGGAATGATGGCCTTCTCAAGTCCAGAACCTAAACCGTTGACTGAAGCAGGTGGAGCCAAACCAATGACCCCAGTTAACCCTCAAGCCTTGCTGCAAAATCTGCAAGGTTATCGAGACTCGCATCCACAACCTGTTGGACCAGCAAGACTTCCAGCACCTCTTCAACCTCAACTCCTGCACCAACCACAGCACCAAGCCTATGCCACAGAAATGCAATCCTACACTCCAGACTGGTCCGTCGGAGGGCGCCAGTCAGGCTCAGCATATCCCAACTCTCAGAATGAACTGTGGGGTCAATCACAAGGTGAAATGGCTGTCGACGAACCCTCATGGGTGTCTTCCCCTGAGCCCTCCAGGAGGTCCGTCAGCATAAGGCAACCACGCCTCGAGCAGCTTTTCCAACGTCAGGGAGAAAGAAACTCGGGGTCTGTTTTGAGCCCAACTGCAGCACCTTCAATACAGACGTCTACATCCAGCCCTGGAATCTCACCGGGTCACATTTTGACGCCTGAGAGAGTTTGGATGACGCCAACAGATGGAAGTTCAAACCTGCCTTCATCCTTGGGGTACAGAAAGGAGACCCAGACTGCCTCGTCTTTGGTGCCTGAAGCAGTCTGGACTCCTAACTGGGAGCCAGCAGCTCAAGAACTGAATGAGACGGAGCCAAGAAACAGCAGCTCTCAGGTAAGTCAGCACAAGCACTAGCAGATACCAAGCATAATCAGATTAGTGATATACAGTAGACCCCACTTGAAAATGGAACTTGGAACATATCCTCCATGAGTAAAGGGAGGCTACTGTAGTATTAACATGATTTCATTAATTAATTTTCTTCTGTAGATCAGATGCTTGTTGCTTTAACTGACAATTCACCTATTTTTAACAATATTATAAACTTCTGCAAACTACTTTACCATCAGAGAACCACTGGCTCATCACATTGTTGTCTCTTCCACTAACACTCAACTTATTCTCCAGCTTTCAGCTAATTGCTACTTCAACAACTTGGAAAAAACAAGTCCTCCTAACCATCCTCACCGTCTTGTCCATCAACATCTTACTCCTTACCAAAACGCTCCTTACAGTCTCACTCGTAAATATCTCAGTTCTAACAGTCTCGCTCCTCACTGTCTGGTCCATCAACATCTTGCTGCTAATCAGCACACTTGTAATCGCCTTGCTCCCCACCAGCTTGCTCCTCACCATCCCCTCCATCACCACCTTGCTCCTAACAGTCTCGCTTCCAACTGATTCGCTCTTCATCTCGCTGCTGACTTACTTATGATCTCACCCCTCAACATCTCATTCATCATTATCTTGCTCTAAAGTGTCACTTCCAACAGTCTTGCTCTTAACCATCTAGCTCCTAACCGTTTATGCTCCTAACCATCTTGCTCCTAACTGTCTTGCTCTTAATCATCCTGCTCCTAACAGTCTCACTCCTAACCAACTCGATCCCCTTTATCACCATCTTGCTCCTAACCGTCTTGCTCCCAACAGTGTTGCTCCTTACAGCATTGCTTCTAACAGTCTTGTTCTAACTGTCTTGCTCTTAATCATCTTAACTCCTAACTGACTTACCCATGATCTTGCTCCTCACCCAACAGTGTTGCTCCTTACAGCATTGCTTCTAACCATCTTGTTCTAACTGTCTTGCTCTTAATCATCTTAACTCCTAACTGACTTACTCATCATCTTGCTTCTCATCATCTGGCTCCCCCACCACTCATCTGGCTTCCCCAACTCGCTCCTCACCATCTGACTCCTAACTTACTAATCACTATCTCGCTCCTAACAGACTTGCTTCTAATCATCTGGCTACCCACCAACTTGCTCCTCACCGTCTCATTCATCACCATCTTGCTCCTAATCAACACGTTCCTACCAGTCTCACTATTTACAGTCTCGGTTCTAATAGTCTCGGTTCTAACCATTTTGCTCCCCTAAATCTCGCTCCTCACAGTCTTGTTCAATGCCATCCTGCTCCTAATCAACAGGCTCCAAACAGTCTCGCTCCTAAACATCTCACTTGTAACCATACCCTACCAAGTTGCTCCTCACCATCCCCTTCGTCACACTCCTAACAATCTTGGTCTCAAATGATTTGATCATCATCTCGCTCTTAACCGTCTTGTTCTTCATCATCTTCCTCCTAACCATCTCGCTCCTAACTAACTCGCTCCTAACCGTTTCGTTAATCATCGTATCGTAACCGACCCCTTGCTGTTTCACTACTCGCCGTCTTGCTCCTCACCTTCATGACTACAGATGTTAGGCAGATAACAGATTTAGATGCGTTTTCAGTTCAGACTGTGAGAGTGTTTGTGTGTCTTCACGTAGGAGGTCTCACGGATGCGCTCGAGAAGCGTTCGGAGATCCGCTCCCGCCGAGTGTTCGGTAGACGGCCCGTTGGCTCGGCTCAGGAGTCGCAGCGCACATAGAGACCGAGGGCAAGGCCGCAGGGTGAGTCCCAACGCAATTATTCCGCCCCATAATAGAACTAGGCGGGTCTCGTGCGCACCTATTCAGAACAACAGCTGGATGAGTCAGGACGCGTATCCACCCTTCCTTCTCCAACCTGCTCCCTCCTGAACCTGGAGCAAGTTTTAGCTAAAAATATATCACATCACGATTTTGGTTTCGTTTGTTGGTCGCTTGTCCTCACCAGTATGTCGCTCTTGCTTTCCATCCATGTATATTTGACTGCCTTCTTTACTCCAGCCAGCAGTGGATTCCTACAAAATCCGCGAGCCTAAAAAATGTGCGCAGACAAAAATAATAATAATAAATAAACACGTTTGGCCGCTCAGATGGCGCAGCGGTAAAAAAACACGCTAGAACCAGAGCTGGGATTGAATATATCGTATCGTATCGAATCTCAGCTCTGCCTGCCGGCTAAGGCTGAGCGGCCACATGAACAACGATTGGCCTGTTGTTCAGATAGGGGCGGGACTAAGCCGGATGGGGTCTCTCTCTCTCTCTCTCTCTCTCTCATGACTGGTGCATTTACGACCTCTGCTGGCTGATTGATGGCGCCTGCACAGAGATGAGAAAAGAGTGCTCTCAGGGTGTCTCTCCGTACGCAACGCTGAGCTGCACTGCATTCGTCAAAGTGTATACGGATGCATAAGGATGCTGTCCACGTGTCGGAGGAGGCGTGGGTTAGCTTCGTTCTCCTCAATCAGAGCGGGGATCGGCATTGGTGGAGAGGACGCATGATGCAATCGGGCAATTGGCCGAGCTAAAAGGGAGAAAATGCATAAAGAAAATATATATAAATAAACACATTTTATTATTTAACAGGCGCTTCATGAACACATTTCACACAAAATGGACTTGAACACGAATGCCTCCTTGTGGTGGCTTTACGTTACACCTTGTAAACCACAGTGGAACCAGATTACCATTATTAGTTTTGTGTTTCGCTTTGATGAATTTGATGTGTTGCCTGGGTCGCGGTAAATATCATGGACAAAATTTACATTGTCAGCATTTAACAGTCTAAGCAACTGAGGGTTAAGGGCCTTGCTCAAGGGCCCAAAAGTGGCAGCTTGGCAGTAGTGGGGCTTGAACCAGCAACCTTTGAATACTAGTCCAATACCTCAACCACTAGGCCACAACTGTCTAGTGTGTAAAGCTTCAATCTTAGGGAAGATTGTGGGTTTGAGTCCCGGCTCTGCCGTGCAGCCACTGTTGCGTGGCCCTTAACCCCGTCTTTTCCGGGAAGGTAGGGGGGCGTACAACGACTGACCCTGCGCTCTGAATCCTGCTTTCAAACAAGCTCACGAGTCGATATAGAGTCCAAATCGATCTATTATGCAAATGACCCAAACTTGGGGTCAGACCGGATCATTTCTTCATATTTTATTTGCATTCATGACCGGATACGTTCCTGATGTACTAATGTACAACATGTGGACAAATGTATGTGGACACCTGATCGTGAGCTTGTTGGTCACACACATAGAGGTCACTCTGTTTTAATACTGTTTATCAACTGACATGTCCACAAACACGTGGTCAGGTGTCCAAATACTTTTGGCTCTATGTAGTATATAGGGACACCTACGTATTACATCTTCAGAATTCAGACAGAATTTCTGTTTGTTATATAATAGTTTAGGGAAGGCCATGCAGCCACGGCCCATGTTGCGTGGCCCTTAACCCCGTCTTTTTCGGGAGGGTAGGGGGACGTACAACGACTGACCCTGCGCTCTGAATCTGAAAATGTAGACTTCAAAGCGATATATTATGCGAATGACCCAAACTTGGGGTCAGACCGGATCATTTGTTCATATTTTATTTGCATTCATGACCGGATTTGTTCCTGGCTAATGTACAACATGTGGACTAATGTATGTGGACACCTGACCATGAGCTTGTTGGGTGCTCAGTCCAAAATGGGCATCAGTCCAGTGTTGTCTTATTATTTTGCATGGCTAGTCAGGGTTCCACGGTTCCTGCTGAACTCAGATGACTGACTTTAATCACCGCGTTCTTGTTAATGTTTATAAGGGGAAGTGTCTTCTCATTCCGATTAGCTGAGCTGTATTCCGTGACCCATAATGATCCAAAACGTCATGCAACTACAGCGGTGAAGGTATGTGTGTGTGTGTGTGTGTGTGTGTGTGTGTGTGTGTGTGTGACAGGTTATTGTGAAAGTAACAGGTTTGCTGATTGACAGCAGTTACAGGAGCGTCTCTGTACTAATGACACGCTTTATGTTGGAAGCTACTCGCTCCGTCTGCAGGCGCAGACGTGTGTAGCCGGTGCGGCTCGAACCCGTATCGTGTAGGTGGTGCATAAGCAGGCGCACATGGTGTTGTGAAGAAGTGAGGTGAGGTGAGGTTGCCAGGTTGTTGATCTACAGGTTTATCAGGTCTCTGAGCGTATCTCACCGTCCTTGTGAGCGAAATAACCCTCCACAAACGCTCCTGTGTGTGTGTGTGTGTGTGTGTGTGTGTGTGTGTGTGTGTGTGTGTGCTGACTGTGATTTACAGCGCGCTCCTTCCTGTTTATCTTATCAGTATCCGAAGAAAGAAGTTCAGCTTCTCAGTAATTGCAGTAAAAAATCTGGCGTTTGCATGTTTTTATTGACGCAGGGTCTCCGCCGGTTGTTCGAAACTGTACGAGTCTTGAGGAGTAAATGTTTTACACCCTGATGAAATTCCTGCATTGTGATTGGCTGGCAGGAATTCAATAATTATAAAATAAAAATAATTTTATTGCACCTGATAAAATGCAGTAATTACATTTACAGTAAAAATGAATCATATATCATACACACCATGTGGTCAAAATTATTGGGACACCCTTTCTAATGACTATTCCTATAAGAAGAGCCCTGACCTGAACTGGAACAGTGCACAGCCGTCTAAACACAGTCATCTTTTAAATGAATGGGCACAAATTCCCACAGACATATTTCAAAGCCTTATTTTAAGAGTGGCTTTTCTTTAAGGTCACATATAGCGGTCACTCTGTTTTAATACCATTTGTTTTTGAGCTAGGATGTCCAGCACGCTCATAGTCAGGTGTCCACATACTTTTGGCTCTATATAGTATATATAGGGACACCTACACATTATATCTTCATAATAGTTTAGGGAAGGCCCCAGCATGACACTTCCTATAAGAAGCTCGGTTTACAGAAACTCCAGTGTCCTGCACAGAGCCCTGACCTGAACTGGAACCGGAACACCAATTCAATCAGTGCACAGCCATACAAATACAGGTATCCTTTGTCTAAATGGGCACAAATTCCCACAGACATACTTCAAAGCCTTGTGAGAAGCCTTCTTTGTGTGTTTGAGTGGCTGTTGTTCCAACTTACATAGATCACACACATAGAGGTCACTCTGTTTTAATATCGTTTGTTTATCAACTGAGATGTCCAGCACGCTCATAGTCAGGTGTCCACATACTTTTGGCTCTATATAGTATATATAGGGACACCTACACATTATATCTTCATAATAGTTTAGGGAAGGCCCCAGCATGACACTTCCTATAAGAAGCTCGGTTTACAGAAACTCCAGTGTCCTGCACAGAGCCCTGACCTGAACTGGAGCTGGAACGTCAATTTAATCAGCGCACAGCCATACAAACACAGTCGTCTTTTAAATGAATGGGCACAAATTCCCACAGACATATTTCAAAGCCTTGTGAGAAGCCTTCTTTTAAGAGTGGCTGTTCTTTAAGCTTGTACATAGAGGTCACTCTGTTATAATATTGTTTGTTTATCAACTGAGATGTCCAGCACGCTCATGGTCAGGTGTCCACATACTTTTGGCTCTATGTAGTGTATATATAGGGACACCTACACATTACATCTTCAGAATTCAGACTGAATTTCTGTTTGTTATATAATAGTTTAGGGAAGGCCCCAGCATGACTATTCCTATAAGAAAAGCTCGGTTTACAGAAACTCCGGTGTCCTGCACAGAGCCCTGACCTGAACTGGAACCGGAACACCAATTCAATCAGTGCACAGCCATACAAATACAGGTATCCTTTGTCTAAATGGGCACAAATTCCCACAGACATACTTCAAAGCCTTGTGAGAAGCCTTCTTTGTGTGTTTGAGTGGCTGTTGTTCCAACTTACATAGATCACACACATAGAGGTCACTCTGTTTTAATATCGTTTGTTTATCAACTGAGATGTCCAGCATATGCTAATAGTCAGGTGTCCACATACTTTTGGCTCTATATAGTATATATAGGGACACCTACACATTATATCTTCATAATAGTTTAGGGAAGGCCCCAGCATGACACTTCCTATAAGAAGCTCGGTTTACAGAAACTCCAGTGTCCTGCACAGAGCCCTGACCTGAACTGGAGCTGGAACGTCAATTTAATCAGCGCACAGCCATACAAACACAGTCGTCTTTTAAATGAATGGGCACAAATTCCCACAGACATATTTCAAAGCCTTGTGAGAAGCCTTCTTTTAAGAGTGGTTGTTCTTAAACTTGTACATAGAGTAGTAGGTGTCCACATACTTTTGACTCTTAGTAGTGTATAAACTCAGGAGCTTTTATGACGTGTCTTTAAGACGTCCCCCCTTTAACCCTAAATAAGTTTCCTCTCATTAGGGAGGAATTTTGTCGGACGAGGTGGCCTGGCTCACAATCTCCATTCCAGTTCATCCCAAAGATGTTAGATAGGGTCGAGGCCAGGGCCAGTCAAGGTCTTCCACATGGGCGGCGGTCCTGCTGCACCAGACTCACCCAGCCACGCGTTTATCAGGGTGTTCGGGGTGTCCTAATGGCCCCCATGGCTGGATTCACGTTACACCATGAGACTTCTGTATTTGAACCCAGTCTGTTACCTCACTGATAATAAATACATTAATTTATACTAAAATCATTAACTCTTTATATATGATAAAGGTTAATTAATTTATATAATTTACTCTATTTTGAAGCTTGAGGGTTTAAATCCTGGAGCGCCTACAAGGTTGTACTGACGTTCGTGTGAATCTTTCGCCATCTGCTGGTCAAACCTGGTCATTACACAGCAGTAGTTTATTATTATTTTTTTATTTGTCGTTACACGATTTACCCTGGTCAGGGTCACGGCGGGTCCGTTTGCACCGGGAAACACTGGGCACAAGTAGAAAAACACCCCGGACAGGGTGCCAGTCCATCGCATTCGGCTTCGGTCCTTCCACCCCGCAGGCACAGCCAATAGTGTCTGGTGTCTGTGTAGACGCCTGACAGGGTGCATGTTGGCTCCTTCAGCAAGACCACAAAGGCAAGTTAACCCTATCTGTATGGGCACAGAAACATTACCAGCTGTATTCAATCATAATTGCTCAAAGCGCTGATGAATTAGTACGAAGTTCACCGAAATGAAGGTGTGAAGATGTCGGTGTTCCAGAGAAAGAAGCAGAGCAGAAATAATTCAGATCCCAAGTCCACGCAGGGCTGAGACGAGCAAACGATTAGCAAAGGTGAAACCATGCGAGCTAAAGGGAAGCTGACGATAACAGTAACAAGTGTGTGTGTGTGTGTGTGTGTGTTGAGGTGTGTGTGTGTGTGTGTGTGTGTGTGTGTGTGTGTGTGTGTGTGTGTGTGTGTGTGTAGAATTCAGCCTGTGGTCTTTCAGAGGAAGTTGTCGTCCTTCCTCTCTAGATGTGTGTATTTACGTGTCGTGTTACTGGTGAAGTACGAGTCATGATCACATCACCATCTGATGCGGTCACATACACTGAACGTCAGAGCTGAGAACATCAGAACATCAGATCATCAGATCCTACAACCTGCACCGGGCTGAAAACATCAGAACATCAGCTCCTAGAGCTGGTACAGAGCTGAGAACATTAGAACATCAGAACATCAGATCCTAGGGCTGGTACAGAGCTAAGAACATCAGAACTTCAGATCATACAGCGTGGACAGAGCTAAGAACATCAGAACATTAGATCCTACAGCCTGGACCGAGCTGAGAACATCAGATTCTACAGCTGGTACAGGACTCAGAACAACAGATCTTACAGCTGGTACAGGACTCAGAACTTGGATCTTGGACTTGGTTGGAGCTTCAGTTTGTGAATCGAATCTTTTATTTGTTCACTCCTGGATCTCCTGGATTAGAAGAGCGAGATGTCGTGTTTGTGCTGCTCGTCCTGCTGCCGGCCTTTATGCTGGATCTGGGTGAGTGAGAAACTCAGAAGCAGTTTAGATGTTCAGGTTAATGTAATGTCAGTGTAATGTCTCCTCCAGCAGGTGGCGCTGTGCTCTGCGTGTATTCAGTTGCTTTAGTTTTTAATCCTAGTAAAGCTAGACGACTTTCTGTGAACTGGGTTTGTTTTTTAATACCAAAGTTCACAATCAAACTATCCCTATTTATCTGGACACTAAGATTTAGTGGTTCCTGTTAATCATGATCAGAAACGAGAAATCAGGAGGACGAAAAGTGAAATGACATCAAAGAACTTCCTGCACCAGCGAATGAATCATCTCAGTCAGAAGATTTTCTGAAAGGTCACAGAGATTATTAGATCAAATAATATTAATAAGCAGTAATAATAATAACAATAATAATAATAATAATAATAATAGTAATAATGATAATAATAATAATAATAATAACAGTAATAATAATAGTAATAGTAATAATAACACTAATAATAATACTAATAATAGTAATAAAAATAATACATAATTTTGTAATAATAACAATAGTCAATATAGTAACAAACTAATAATAATAAGGTTGCAAGGTACATCTCTTGGATCAATATAGTAACAATAAAAAGAATAAAAAAAAAAAATATATATAATACTAACAGTAATAATAATAATAACAGTAATAATAATAATAATAACAATCAATATAGGACTATAATAATAATAAAAATAACAATAATAATAATAATAATAATAATAATAAAAATAATAATAGTAATAATTGAATATTTAAAATAATAATAAAAATAAAATAATAATAATATTAAAAAAAAAAATCAATATAGGACCATAATAATAATAATAATAATAATAATAATAATAATAATAATAATGGAAAAAAAAATCAATATAGGACCATAAAAAAAATTATATAATAAATATAGTAACATAATAATAATAATAATAATTAATAATAATAATAATAATAATAATAATAATAATAATAATAATAAATACATTAGTAATAATATTATTAAATATAGTAATAATAATAGCAGTAGTAATAATAATATTACATATAACAATAATAGTAATAATAATATAATAATTATAATAGTAATAATAATAATAATATTAATTAATCATTATAGCAACATCATCATAATAATAATATCAGTAATATTAATAATAATAATAATAATAATAATAATAATAATAATGAATTATTATAATTGTAATAATTTGGGTTGTGACAGGCTGGCACATAGCGTGCTGTTTGTTTGATCGTCCCACTCATCTCTCCTAATACAGCACTTGCAGTGTCTTGTTCTCTCTCTCGCTCTCATATTCTATCTCTCTCTCATTCTCTCTCATTCTCTCTCATTCTCTCTCTCTCTCTCTCTCTCTCTCTCTCTCTCTCTCTCTCTCTCTCTCTCTCTCTCACTGGTGAATCACCGGTTCCTCCCCCTCGCCTGTTTCTCGGTGTGAGTGTCAGTGTGTTAGTGCCGGACTGCACACGCCGCACAAGCTGACGCATTTCTGCTTTTTACCTGCCATTACCTGCACACTCATGCGCACACACACACACACATGCATACTGAGGAACCAGCGCTCTGAGAGGACGCACGGGACCGACCACGCCGGATCAGTCTAACCTTCATATCTCCAGAGAGGAATTCATTCTGGGTTTTACTGGACTGGACTGTGGATTACTGGGACGGACCGGGCGAGTCGTGAGGAATATTGCGTGGAGTGGAGTGGAGTGGTGTTTTCTGACGTGCCTCTGCGCAAGTTTGTTCTGTATTGAGTGCTGGAACATTGTGTGCATGTGTGTGTGAGGTATTGTTAAAGCAGCTGAGGTTGCTGTACAGGTTTGAGTAAAGGTGTGTGTGTGTGTGTGTACGTTTACCTGCCTGCTTCAGCTCTAAAGCAAACAGTGTGCAGGTGTGGTGTTGAAATTGAACCCCTTCAGGAGCAGCAGCGCTACAGGCGAGCGCAGCAGTACGCATCGTTTGAGATTTCTGAAGCGTGCTCGAGGTGTGTTTTTATCAGGAATCGTTGTGAACCACATTGTAAAGTTGAACTGCAGCCCAGTGAATTCTGATCACTTCTGTGGTGAGGAACAGGTTCTACCTTCTGCTGCTTATTTATATGCAAATCATATCGGCGTGAACGAGGGGCGTCCTCATTTTTCGGATCTCGTGTCACCTTACACGCGTTACCAGGCCGCAGGGGAACTAAAAACAAGAAAATTTTCAGCTTCAGTTTGCTGCACGTCATTGGACAATTTCTGCCTGTTTGTTGATTGTTTTTGGACTGTCCAGTCACACGTGCAGATTTGCGGATTATATTTCTCTCTTCCTTTCCATGTGTAGCAGTAAAGATGTGAATTTTATTGGCTTTAATGAGACAGGGCTTTTTTTTTTTTACAAGCGTTATGAGGCTGCAGGAAGTTCAGATCAGTAAATCCGGCCCGTTATGACCCTCTGACCCTCAACATGAGTACTCAGGATCTGGCATAGTTTGATTCGAACCAGGTTTGCTGGATGCAGCTATGAGATCTCTGTGCGTTTTCTGTCATCTTAAGCACTTCTCGGAACTGAAAGCACAGACGTCAGGTGCTCTCGTCAGTATTTAGGCGTGAAGCGATAGGCATGCTGACTAGGCTGTGATCTGAACCGCGTCTCAGAGCGTCTCAGAACGACTCACGATTTGGCATTAAGGACCTCGGGGGGTCAAATATTACTAATCGTTTCTAGGTCGCTCTAACGAAAGGAGAAACTTTGAAGGATCAGTTTGATTTGTGTGGATTCTGGACCGAACTGTTGGGATTTCATACACTGCTCCGGATGTTCAGGCCACTCTAGTACAGAGCAGAAATAATCAGCTACGAATGGACGTCCAGCTCCAAGCTCGGAGCAAAACAAGCCTGCAGTGACCGTTGGGAACGTTTTTTTCATCCGGCATTTGTTCCAACCCCAGAGCTGAACTAATACAGACTTAAGGTTTTGTAAAGCATTCATAAAGTCTCGAGATCTTGCGAGAACTTCCCGACGTTCTTCAGGCTCCCCGCTCTCGTTTTCTCGCTCCCTCCCCTGGATTTCCTGGATTTCTCATAACGTCGACTGACTTGGAACAATCCAAAACCGAAAGCCTGTGTGCGCCAAGTCCAGAAGTTTCTGCTTGTGGTGGAACTCGGGGCTTTCATTTAGAGGAACTTTATTTCAAGTTCCGCTTCAGATACACGCTACTGACACGGAGGAGCGACTTCGGGAACCCGCCACGATCGTAAATCTCATTGGAGGCCCGGAGGTGCTTGGGAACGATTCCAAAACATTTCGGGCTTGTTGTTTTTGCAGCTAGGCTTGTGCTGATGGTCTGTAATACAGAGTTTTCATACGGAGGATCATTTTATTGAGGAAAAATCTTTTTTGGAGGTTTTGGTGGCGTCTCCATACATTGGAGAACATTTTGGAGAACTTGGATGAAGCAGCACGTTGTTTAACTTGAATATCGTGGACACTTTCCATTTTTGCACTCTTTATCTGAGATAAAGTCTCGGTTCGAGTCCATTGTCCTTTATTTTGGACAGATTTGGTCCACCAGGATCAGGCTCACCCTTGAAGAAACCCTTCAACCGTTTGACCTCAGCACGTCCCTGTTCGGAACCTCCTGGTGATGTTCCACACCGCCTCCAGCTGAAGACCCAGACAGCAGCGACCCGGTCCGATTCGGTTCGCATCCCGTCCGCCCTCCGTCATGGATTATCTGGGCGAGAAGCTCACGGTGGCCCAGAGCCAGGTCACCGACTGGATGGGCAGCGTGCGGCGCTCCCTGCACGGCGCCATCAGTTTCGTCTCCACCGCCATGGAGCGGCCCGGAGACGGAGAGGAAGGGGGCACGTTTAAAAGGACCACCTCGTTACGCAACCTGGCCACACGCAGCCGCGAGTCCATCCGCAGGTTCGGCGAACGCAGCCAGCAGCGGCTGTCCCTGCGCAGACGGACCACGTCCACCGCGCCGATCAGCAGGCCGCCATGTGTAATAGAAGTAAGATGGAAACACACACACACACGTTAATTTACCGACCAATCAGAACAGAGATACGAACAGCCAGCACTATATAACCAATAGTATGTAGACACCTCTTTTTTCTTCTTATTGAGTTAAGCCGTGTAAGAAATCAATTCTATGCTTACAGCTATGTGGCAACAGTTTAGGGAAGGTACTTTTCTGTATTGTTTTGGTCAGGCAGTGTAACACAACTCATTTACAATGGTAGAGAAGTTTTGGATATAGTCTGGATATCGAATTTGCCCGTGCACCCGTGCCCAGAGGACCCTGATGCCATCCAAAGAGGGTGTATATCAGCCTGACACACCAATCCCTCCTTATTCACCCATACTTCCCATTCGCCCATTTGCTTATGGAGAGTCACACCCTCTTCTCTGCGCTCCTCCGGTTTCTGTACAGGCGCCCTGGTTCCCTGGTTTGGTGAAAGTCTGGTCTTCTAGATGGCGCCAAGCTGACCGGTAGCAGAACCGAGATTCAAACTGGTGTGATAGCTGATTATCCCACTGTGCAACCTGGGCGCCCAAATAGGGCTTTAACATATAGGAGGAACACGCTACACTCTCAGTACTCTTCCACCACTCACATAATTGACTGTGTCTAAGGAAGAAGGGGTGGCCAAAACCCTGCAATGGATTGCCGCCCTGTCCGGCGTGTTTTAGGGTGTTGTTTTGCCAGTGGGACCAGACCTGACCAGAATAAAGCACTTTGTCCTCCTCACTTCACTCCCAAAGTAGTCGTGTCCAACTACAGCCTGCTGGAATTAGGCCGCTGAGACTATCGCGCCTGTGTGGGGCGAGGGGTACACGCTCGTTGGGTAGCACTGTCGCCACACAGCAAGAAGGTCCCGGGTTCGATTCCCACGTGGAGCGGTCCGGGTCCTTCCTGTGTGGAGTTTGCACGTTCTCCACGTGTCTGTGTGGGTTTCCTCCGGGTGCTCCGGTTTCCTCCCACAGTCCAAAGACGTGCAAGTGAGGTGAACTGGAGACATGGCTGGATTACTGACCGGGCCAGTGGGGCCAGCGCCCAGGGGCCCTTGAGGTCAGGGGGCCCCGGGGGGCCCTGGCCCAAAACATTTTGCGATGCCTATCAACATTTATGATACAATATATTTTTATTTCCGAGGGCCCTCCATTTTAAGGATCCTCTGACTATTAGGGACTTTGACCCCAGGGCCTCTTGGGGGCCCTAGCCATGCTTTTGGGGCCCCTAGCAATGCTTTTGGGGCCCCTAGCCATGCTTTTGGGGGCCCCAGCCATGCTTTTGGGCCCTAGCCATGCTTTTGGGCCCCTTATGAAAATGGATGAGGCGTTGTGGCACTGCTCTGACTTCGACTTCTGGCTATTAGGGGTCCTAGGAAAGAGGGGGGCATATTTTTAGAGGGCCCTGGTTATGAGAGCCCCTACCAGGGGGCCCTAGAGAAGAGCAGGGCATACCATTAGAGGGCCCTTGATCACGAGGGCCCCTGCTATGGGGCCCTTGACTTCCATAGAAGTCGTTTACCATGGCTCCTTGACTTTCTAGGGACCTACAAATTGCCAGGCAAGCTACCATATTTTATAACAGACGTTTTAATAATAATAATAATACATTTTATTTATATAGCGCTTTTCAAGATACTCAAAGACGCTTTACATAAGACAAATAATCAAAACAAATACGTACATACACCATACAAATCATAGTACAAAATCAAAATAGTACATCAACATCAAGAATAATTAAGATAAAAACAAAGAGAGCAGCATAAGACAGTTCATTAAAAATTAGCTAAATTATGAGAGAGAACAACAAATATAGAACAATTTCTTAAAATTAGACAGAAACAGGACAGATTTACATGCAATCAGGAAACTGAAAACTTTACAAGTTTTAGGATCTAGGACTTCACATTTCTGTCGTGATCTAAGTATAAAAACTATTAAAAAGAATAGCAAAAATAAAAGCATTTATTTCGTGTTGTTACAAGTTAAATGCCATATTGAATAGATGAGTTTTGAGAAGTGACTTGAATTTGGACAGGTCAGGACAATCTCGTAGGTGTTTGGGGAGAGCATTCCATAAAGATGGAGCAGCTATGGAAAAGGCCCTGTCACCCCAGGTCCGGTGCTTGGTCCTAGAGGGTATGGACAGTAGGTTAGCCTCAGAAGAGCGAAGGCTACGGGAGGGAATGTGCTGATGGAGCAGGTCGGTGAGGTAGGATGGGGCCTGATTATGGAGAGCTTTGTGAGTGAATAGAAGAATTTTGAATTGAATGCGTTGAGCAACGGGAAGCCAATGAAGTTTTTGTAGAACAGGTGTAATATGATCACGGGAGCGAGTATGAGTAAGGAGGCGAGCAGCTGAATTCTGGATATACTGAAGTTTTTTTAGGATTTTGTTAGATGTACCATAAAGGATGCTATTGCAATAATCAATTCTGGATGTAATAAAAGCATGAATCAAGGTTTCGGCGGCAGAAAAGGAGAGTGATGGACGTAGACGTGCTATGTTTTTTAGATGAAAGAAAGCAGTTTTGGTGATGTGATTTACATGGCGGTCAAAAGAGAGGTTGCTATCAAAAATTACACCAAGATTTCGGATGTTAGAAGACGGAGACAAAGTGTCATTATCAATGGTAATTTGAAAATTTTTTGTGGTTTTTGCCAGGGTTGTAGGACCTACGATGATCATATCTGATTTTTCACAGTTTAATTTGAGGAAATTAGCTTTCATCCACAATTTCATTTCAGTGATGCAATTTGTCAGAGTGGAGTGAAGTTCAGTATTAATGGATTTGGAGGAGATGTAAAGCTGAATATCATCAGCATAGCAGTGGAAATGTAAACCATGCCGACGTATGATGTCACCAAGGGGGAGCATATAAAGAATAAACAAAAGGGGACCTAACACTGAGCCTTGGGGAACGCCTTGGGACAGTGGAGCAATGGCAGAACTACAATTGTTGATATTAACAAACTGTTGTCTGTTTACGAGATATGACCTTAACCACAAAAGGGCAGTACCAGTGATGTTGACAGAGGATTCAAGGCGGGACAGAAGAATGGAGTGATTAATGGTGTCAAAAGCTGCAGTAAGATCAAGGAGGACGAGAATATTAATTTGTCCAGAGTCTGAGGAAAGAAGAAGGTCATTTGTGACTTTGAGGAGGGCTGACTCAGTGCTGTGCTGGGGGCGGAAACCAGACTGAAATGATTCAAATAGATTATTGGAATTTAGGTGATCTTTGAGCTGTGAGGCAACAACACGTTCCAGTATTTTCGACAGAAATGGAAGATTGGAAATGGGCCGAAAGTTACTCATAATGTTAGAGTCAAGTCCAGGTTTTTTAAGTATGGGAGTAACAGCAGCCAATTTGAGTGATTGAGGGACTGAGCCAGAACTAAGAGAGGAATTGATTATCTCTGTGATAAGTGATGAGATAACTGGAAAACAACCCTTAACAAGTTTTGATGGAGCTGGATCCAAAACACAAGTGGAGCTTCGCATCCCTGTTAAGATCTCAGATAGGTCCAAATGAGACACAGGTGAGAACTGAGACAGAGGCTGGGTAATAAATTGAGATGAGATAGGCGGAGAAACAGAGATGACAGGGGAAACTGTCAGAAAATTGTGGATATTCTCAACTTTTGTTTGAAAAAATGAGAGGTAAGAGTTACACTTGTCAACTGTAAAGGAATTGGTAGTATTGTCAACTGGTTTGAGAAGTTTATTTATTGTGGAAAAGAGAGTCTTAGGATTTGTTGATCCAGCATGTATGAGTTCGGAATAGTAAGTGGATCGGGCTGCCGTAAGAGCGTCTTTGTAATGTTGAAGATAATCAGAATAAATCTGATAATGTACTGTTAGACCGGTTTTCTTATAAAGTCTTTCAAGCTGGCGTTTACGGGATTTCATTTGGTGAAGCTCAATTGTGTACCATGGTGCGGAATGACTAAATGAAACAAATTTGGTTCTCAAAGGAGCCAGCTCATCAAGACATGAGGCGAGTATGTCATTATAGTAATTGACAAGGTCAGATGAATTACTAGACAGTACAGGACAGACAGACATCTTTTTAACAAGAGAATCTGAGAAAGCAGAGGGAGAGATATATTGAAGATTCCTGAAGGATATTTTACGTTTAGCTCTAGTGATGGGCCTAGTGACCTCAATGTCCATGATGATTGTCAAATGATCAGAGACAGTAAGGTCATGGCTGGACGGCTGATGAACTAGGACACCAGTAGAGCAGACAAGGTCAAGAGTATGACCTTTTTTATGAGTTGGAAAATGTATATGTTGTGTGAAATTAAAACACTGTAACAATTCCAAAAATTCCCTGGCAAATTTACAGTTGTTGTCATCAATATGGATGTTAAAATCACCCATAAGCAGTACAGAGGATGAGAGGGCACTAAGCTGGGTTAAAAAATCTGAAAAATCAGAGAGAAAGGAAGCGTTTGGCTTTGGCGGACGATAAACTACAGCAGTGACCAGAGGAGTAGGCCCTGACAACTTGAAAGCCAGGTGTTCAAAAGAAAGAGCAGCAGGAAAAGACAAAGTGGTTATTTTAATATCATCCCTATAGACTGCAGCAACACCACCACCTCGCCCTTCCATACGAGGTTCATCAATATACGAGTATCCCATTGGCGTGGTCTGATTTAACATAAAATAATCCAAGGGTTTATGCCAAGTTTCAGTGAGACAGAAAAAGTCTAGTTCACTGTCAGATATAAATTCACTAAGTACAGTACTTTTTGTGTTGAGTGAACGAACATTAAGCAATGCCATTTTCAAGTGGTATTGTTGTGTAGTTGGCTGTGAGGAACGAGGAAGAGAACGGAGATTTGCTAAGTCCACTCCGCGTTTCCCATCCCACTCCGTGGACAGCGTTGTCATGGAGACTACACCGCTACTGGTGTGCAAGGCAGCAGCGCTCTGATGACGTGTTTGCGGAGCGACAGTGCGCACGGCTGACCAGAAGGATGGAATAGCGTTACCGTTTCGAAGATAAACAAGCTTTCTCCGGGAGCCCCTGTGAATATAACGAGGCCGGCGAAGGAGTCCAAGCTGTTTGATGACTGAAATACACGATGGAGTAGTGCAGTTGTTGAACTTCCTCAGCTGGTCAACGGAATAGTTCAACATCGTGCCGATCCCAGGAAAACTCATCCACCGTTCACCACCGGCCGCAGACGCGATGTACAGTAGAAAGAACAAAAAGTATCAAAAGCACAAATAAAAGTATCAAAAGTAACATAAAAGAAATAGATCCACAAGGTGTGTAAAAAGATGAAAACGAAAAACGATAAAAATACAATAAAATACGGTAAAATACGGTAACGGTAGCGGCAGCCAAATGCGCCAGCGTCCACCATCACCATGGCAACAATAAATGTCAAATGTCATGTTTTGTTGCAAATATGCGATTCAGGCCCTTACTTAATGTTTCTGAATTTGTATTGTTTCAAAAATATTATGTTCAATTTCTCTTAAGCGCAGAGACACAAATTGATTTAGCAATTTTGCAATTATTTAAATTTAAGACAAGCAATTTCAAGCAGTTTGAATGCATACACACACTTAACTGAGCTTTTTGATGTTCTTTTCATGCCTGACAATATGTCCAACAGCGAGCTCACTTTAAAGGCTAACTCACTCGCTGCAGCATATCCTTCAGATCTGAACATGAGCCTGGCAGATGAATTGATACAATACAAATAATTCATAACAGAAAAAGAAAAATGTCCTAGTAAAATGCTCAAAACCATGATCAATTTGAATTTACAGTCAACCTTTCCAAATGTCTACATAGCACTTAGACTTTTTTTGACTGTGCCTATCACAAATTGTGAAGGGGAGCGTTCATTCTCCAAACTGGCTCGTATTAAGAATGAACTCAGGATTAGGATGCGCCAAAACCGCCTGAACTCACTGTCACTTCTGGCCATTGAATCAGATTTGGTCAGACAGCTTAATTTTGATGAATTAGTGGATGACTTTGCAAGAAAGAAGAGTAGAAAGAAACTTATATAAAATAGATTCTTGTGTTAGGGTTAGTTATTGACAGGTTGTTTAATGTATTAATTTATTTATGTTTTTGGAGGGGGGGGGGGGCATGCGGGGTGGGGGTGGGGGGGTCCTGGGCAACTCTTTGCCCAGGCGCCCAGACTATCCTTAATCCGTCCTTGACTGGAGATACAAAATCGTCCACCTGGGATTCGAACCCAGGACCTTCTTGCTGTGAGGTGACAGTGCTACCCACCGAGCCAAAAATACAGCCGTAAACCCGCCCCCTGTGTAATTATAATCGCTGTTAAATATCGGGTTCAGCGATGTTTTGAGGTTCTACGCCCCTTTAAAAGTAGAATCGTCAGAATCGAACAGTTCGGGTTGAATTAGGACCCCCACCGGCGGCCGCGCTCTCACATTCAGGTGCTCTTTCAGGCTCTTTTCTATTCCAGTGTAATTCAGACAGGACAGGACTGGTCCCGAACGCTGAGCCAGAGGACCCGCTCGTATCCTCCTTTGTGCTTTTGATCCTCTTTCCGTCCTCTCCACTAATACCGTCAGCGGCGTGTCGGCTCATGCCCGGGCAGATCACCCAGCATGCCTCTGTGCACCCTCACCACACACTCTCTCTGCAGCAGGTATTCACACGAGCGCAGCAGGAAGTGAGCCACCACGCAAACCATGTGACCTTTAACTGAGGCGTTGAGGTTTGATCAGGAGAGCGGTGCAGATAGAGGAAGTAAAATAAAAAGATTTATATTAATAATAATAGTCACGTCAAAGCTAAAAACTCTTATTAATCCGGGCTTGGGACCTGCACCGAGTGTGCACTGATATTGTCTTCCACTGTCCATAGTACGAGACCACTGTTCAGTGTTCTTTCAGTTAGACTAGTCTTATTTATATGGGCACAGAGAAGTCCCCTAATCTAGAGACATTTCTACAGCACCAGATTAGTCATACCAGTCGCTGTGTTATTTCTGACTCAGCAGGTTCATTTAGTTTTAAGACGTTCAGTCCCAAAAGTGCGAGTTCTGATGTTTATACACCATCAGCCATAACATTAAAACCACCTCCTTGTTTCTACACTCACTGTCCATTTTATCAGCTCCACTTACCATATAGAAGCACTTTGTAGTTCTACAATTACTGACTGTAGTCCATCTGTTTCTCTGCATGCTTTGTTACCCCCCTTTCACCCTGTTCTTCAATGGTCAGGACCACCACAGAGCAGGTATTATTTGGGTGGTGGATCATTCTCAGCACTGCAGTGACACTGACATGGTGGTGGTGTGTTAGTGTGTGTTGTGCTGGTATGTGTGGAGTTTTTAAACACCGTGTCCACTCACTGTCCACTCTATTAGACGCTCCTACCTAGTCGGTCCACCTTGTAGATGTAAAGTCAGAGACGATCGCTCATCTATTGCTGCTGTTTGAGTCGGTCATCTTCTAGACCTTCATCAGTGGTCACGGGACGCTGCCCACGGGATGCTGTTGGCTGGATGTTTTTCTGTTGGTGGACTATTCTCAGTCCAGCAGTGACAGTGAGGTGTTTAAAAACTCCAGCAGCGCTGCTGTGTCTGATCCACTCATACCAGCACAACACACACTAACATACCACCACCATGTCAGTGTCACTGCAGTGCTGAGAATGATCCACCACCTAAATAATACCTGCTCTGTGGTGGTCCTGTGGGGGTCCTGACCATTGAAGAACAGCATGAAAGGGGGTAACAAAGCATGCAGAGAAACAGATGGACTACTGTCAGTAATTGTAGAACTACAAAGTGCTTCTAAATGGTAAGTGGAGCTGATAAAATGGTCAGTGAGTGTAGAAACAAGGAGGTGGTTTTAATGTTGTGGCTGATCGGTGTATACGCATAAAAATATGATCAACAAAATTGAATTGAATATGATATGCATTAGATGTCATGGCAACAGATTAGGGAAGGCCCTTTCCTCTTCCAGAGTATCTTGTATTCCTAAAGATATAGTTTGACCAGTTGCCTTGTTGTGGAGGAACTTTGATGGCTCACACAAAGCGCTGACCTTAACCTAATTGCACATTTTGGGATGAATCGGAAAATTGATTACGATCCAGGCCTTTTTGTCTGACATCTGGGCTTGACACCAAATGCTCATTCGACTATATGGGCACAAGTTCTCATAGAAACACTCCAAACTCTTGTGGAAAACAGTGAAGGCTGATTTAGTCAGGGAGGTTGATTATATATTAATGCCAATGAAGCTGATGGTCAGATGGCCACATAGTTTTGACCGTTAAGTGTAAAAATGTGGTTATGGTCAGTGAGTGTGGAGCTGTACGGTGGACTGGTGGTGTGTTCAAACATCTAAAGCTCGAGGTCAGTGGTTTGGGTGGTATTAGGACTCCCTGTGACCCCACATGAGGACGTGCAGAAGCAGGACCGTGCGACTCCGAGCCGGCCGGTTCATTTCACAGCCCCGCTGCGCCTCGGCCCTTACTCTCCGCTCCCGTCTTCCATCCCATTATTGTTTCCTGGCTTCCTCCCAGCGCGCCCTTCCTGTTCCACCGGAGAACCAGAGCGTGAGTGCAGGGCGAGAGAGAAGTACTCCGGTGTTTCCTTTCTCTTCCTGTTCTCCTCTCGACTCTGCGCTCGCCCATTGATCCATCAGATGATGGAGCTCCACTCGGAAGGTGTCGGGCGGAGACGCTCCCGAGCTTTTATTCCTAATGTATTTCTTCATTTCTGTACAGGCACCTTGGGCAACGTTGAGCTTCTGCTCCCTTTTTAGTCCCGTCTTTTCCCACCCAGCAGAAAAATGTTTCCCCTTTTTTCTCCCCCTTTAGCGCATCCAATTGTTCAGTTTGCATCGTGCTTCCTCTCTGTCTATGCCGAACCTCGCCCTGACCGAGGAGATCGAAGCTAACCCATATCCCCTCCGAAACATGGGCGGCAGCTGGATGCATTTTTGCCACCCACACATTGATGAGTGTGGCGCCACCTAGCGTTGCATGCGGAGAGACACACCCTAAGGGCGCTCTTCCTCATCTCCTGTGCAGGCGCCTCGAATCAGCCGGCAGAGGTCGTAATCGCATTCTGACAGAGACAGACCCTAAGGGGGCACTCTTCCTCATCTCTTGTGCAGGCGCCTCTAATTAGCCAGCAGAGGTCGTAATCGCATTCTGACAGAGACAGACCCACATCCGGTACTTTGTCCCACCCCCCCCAACTGAGCAACCGGCCAATCGTTGCCCATACAGCCACTCAGCCTCGAACCGGTGAAGCAGAGCTGGATTCGATACGAGGTACTCAGAATCCAGCCCTGGTTGCAGCGTGTCTTTTTACCGCTGCGCCACCTGAGCGGCTCCCACCCAGCAGACTTTAGTGGCCGATTTTGTCTCTTGCTGGCACTGCCAACTGTACCTGCTAGTGTGCACCCAGCCAACAGGTAGCAGATCTGAGACTCGAACTCGTGGAGTCCCAGAACCCGGACCTGATTTTGTCAAGGAAACGGTGCTTTTTATCCAACGGTTTTCCAATACATCCCAATATATTTTCCACTTCAGAGCTGATATTTGGTCTACTGAATGACCCGTCGTCCTGTCAGTCTTTGTGTATGGAGACCGTATGGCCGTATACGTGCTAACGTGTAATATGTAACTTGCGTTCTAGCAATCCTACGGCAATTCAGTTAGCAGTCGCTTAGTCACTAGACTAGAGTTCTCATGGGCATTTTGACTGGCACAGAGAGAAAGGTTCAGTGCCCTGTGTGTTTGGACACATTGACCTCATCACAGTAGATCTTTTGTTGGTAGGTACCAGATGGCATAACCTTCATGTCCTCATTCAGGACGAGCCTTTAGGTTCGTGGCTCGTCCCTCCTCGGACCACGGTCGGTGGGTACTCGGCACGACTGCCTGTGACACCTTTTTAACCCAGTACTCTGGTCATAACGATCTGGTCCTTATCAAAGTCCATCAGGTCTTTATGCTGACCAGACCTGCCCACCCCCACTCGAACACAGCCAATCATGTCTGTATATACGCCCGACCGGCCGCTAGCACGGCTGATTTGTACAACGTGAGGCAAAAATATTGCAAACTTTGGAGTCAAATGGTGTCGGTGAAACGTCGTACACGCGTCCTGCTCATAGCCAGGCCGACCGATAGTGACAGATTCAGTATTAACACACCCACATTCTACACTCTCAACACCTAAGAACTGTACTGACTGCATACCTGTCACACACACACACACACACACAGGGCGTGGCGGTGCTCAGGAAGAAAGGCTGCTGTGCCCCTGAAGGTTCATATCAGTGTTTGGGTGGAGACCGAAGTCAACAGGCAACAACAGAGCGCTATTCAAACAGCTCAGGGCATGATGGGATTTTCTTCACACACACACACACACACACACACACACACACACACACACACACACACACTGAGTGCACCCACAAGCACTGTTTCTTTATCTTAGCTAATGGCCGGTTTTTCTGGCTCTGCGTTTGGACTCTGCATTTAGCGCAGTGTGACGTGTGATGCTCCCACCACCGTACTTCACAGTGGGATCATGAGCACACGCAAGATTTGACCGGTTTCATCTGAACGTCAGTCTGACCTGTTGCTAATTCTAGACGTGCTAGATGAACGGTTCTTTGTGCAAGCGCTGTTCCTGCTGCTTTCAGGTCATCCTGCAACTCTTATCATTAATCTGGGAGCGCTTTGTGGAATCTTGCATGGTGCACCTGTCATTAAGTTACACTCATTCAGTTAAACTGAATGATGGGGTCATTATCGATGTCCCTCAGGTCTTTAGGCTGACCAGACCTGCCCACCCTCGCTCAAACACAGGGTTTGTTTCATGGTCCGTGAATTATGTACGATTTTACACACATGAGATGGAGCACAGAACCAGGGTGGAACTGCTGGTAACATCCTGGTACCAGATACCACAGGACTCCGCCAGCTGTCCGGGTGTGGTCAGGGCAGCCTCGACGGCACATTAGCCGCGTGGTCCTGATGTTTTGGCTCCTCGGTGCGTCACCGCTTCATGACTGAGCGATTTGTCGATCTAAACTCGGAGCTGTTTTCTGATTGAACCTGCACTGTTTGTTGTTGTAGCTACATGGCAACCCTGTTTACTCGTGCAGTTAAGCCGCCACCCCGCCTCAACACACAGGTTATTTTTCTTCCTCTTCACCACACTCAATAAACCAGTTTGAATTTTTGGACACGATGCTCCTGTTCACCAGCACATTCAGCGGCTCGTTACTGATTTATTATGCAAGCTTAATTAGTTCATTAGGGATAATTGGCTTTGTTTTTTGGATGGGAGGGACGGAGTCATATTTAAGCCCCCCGCTGTACTGGATTGGTGGCTGTAATGTGTGTGTGTGAGTGTGTGTGTGAGTGTGTGTGTGAGTGTGTGTGTGTGTGAGTGTGTGTGTGTGTGTGTGTGTGTGTGTGTGTGTGTGTGGGTGTGGGTGTGGGGAGGCACATGTATACATTTGTTGTGTGTGTGTGTGAGTGTGGGGAGGCACATGTATACATTTGTTGTGTGTGTGTGTGTGTGTGTGTGTGTGTGTGAGTGAGTGTGGGGAGGCACATGTATACATTTGTAGTGTGTGTGGGGGGCATACATGTATACATTTGTAGTGTGTGTGGGGGGCATACATGTATACATTTGTAGTGTGTGTGGAGGGGGGCATACATGTACACATTTGTAGTGTGTGTGGGGGCATACATGTATACATTTGTAGTGTGTGTGTGGGGGGCACATGTATACATTTGTAGTGTGTGTGGGGGGCATACATGTATATATTTGTAGTGTGGGGGGCATACATGTACACATTTGTTGTGTGTGGGGGGGGCACATGTATACATTTGTAGTGTGTGTGTGGGGGGGCACATGTATACATTTGTAGTGTGTGTGTGTGGGGGGCACATGTATACATTTGTAGTGTGTGAGTGTGGGGGGCACATGTATACATTTGTAGTGTGTGTGTGGGGGGGGGCACATGTATACATTTGTAGTGTGTGTGTTTGGGGGGCACATGTATACATTTGTAGTGTGTGTGTGGGGGGCATACATGTATACATTTGTAGTGTGTGGGGGGCATACATGTATACATTTGTAGTGTGTGTGTGTGGGGGGCATACATGTATACATTTGTAGTGTGTGTGTGGGGGGGGCACATGTATACATTTGTAGTGTGTGTGTTTGGGGGGCACATGTATACATTTGTAGTGTGTGTGTGGGGGCATACATGTATACATTTGTAGTGTGTGGGGGGCATACATGTATACATTTGTAGTGTGTGTGTGGGGGGCACATGTATACATTTGTTGTGTGTGGGGGGCACATGTATACATTTGTTGTGTGTGGGGGGCACATGTATACATTTGTAGTGTGTGTGGGGGGCATACATGTATACATTTGTAGTGTGTGTGTGTGGGGGGCATACATGTATACATTTGTAGTGTGTGTGTGGGGGGCACATGTATACATTTGTTGTGTGTGGGGGGGCACATGTATACATTTGTAGTGTGTGAGTGTGGGGGGCACATGTATACATTTGTAGTGTGTGAGTGTGGGGGGCATAGATGTATACATTTGTTGTGTGTGTGGGGGGCACATGTATACATTTGTAGTGTGTGTGTGGGGGGCACATGTATACATTTGTAGTGTGTGTGTGGGGGGCACATGTATACATTTGTAGTGTGTATGTGGGGGGGCACATGTATACATTTGTAGTGTGTGTGGGGGGCATACATGTACACATTTGTAGTGTGTGTGTGGGGGGGCACATGTATACATTTGTAGTGTGTGAGTGTGGGGGGCACATGTATACATTTGTAGTGTGTGTGTGGGGGGCACATGTATACATTTGTAGTGTGTGTGGGGGTATACATGTATACATTTGTAGTGTGTGTGTGGGGGGCACATGTATACATTTGTAGTGTGTGTGGGGGGGCACATGTATACATTAGTAGTGTGTGTGTGGGGGGGCACATGTATACATTTGTAGTGTGTGTGGGGGGCATACATGTATACATTTGTAGTGTGTGTGTGGGGGGGCACATGTATACATTTGTAGTGTGTGAGTGTGGGGGGCACATGTATACATTTGTAGTGTGTGAGTGTGGGGGGCACATGTATACATTTGTAGTGTGTGTGTGGGGGGGCACATGTATACATTTGTAATGTGTGTGGGGGCATAGATGTATACATTTGTAGTGTGTGTGTGTGGGGGGCACATGTATACATTTGTAGTGTGTGAGTGTGGGGGGCACATGTACACATTTGTAATGTGTGTGGGGGGCACATGTATACATTTGTAATGTGTGTGGGGGCATAGATGTATACATTTGTAGTGTGTGTGGGGGGGCACATGTATACATTAGTAGTGTGTGTGTGGGGGGGCACATGTATACATTTGTAGTGTGTGTGGGGGGCATACATGTATACATTTGTAGTGTGTGTGTGGGGGGGCACATGTATACATTTGTAGTGTGTGAGTGTGGGGGGCACATGTATACATTTGTAGTGTGTGTGTGGGGGGCACATGTATACATTTGTAGTGTGTGAGTGTGGGGGGCACATGTATACATTTGTAGTGTGTGTGTGGGGGGCACATGTATACATTTGTAGTGTGTGAGTGTGGGGGGCACATGTATACATTAGTAGTGTGTGTGTGGGGGGCACATGTATACATTTGTAATGTGTGTGGGGGCACATGTATACATTTGTAGTGTGTGTGTGACATGGTTTGACCTCTTTCTCTTCCTGTTCGGAAAAACAAACACGCTGAATGGCATCCTGCACTATTGTTCACACACATACACACACACACACACACACACACACACACACACACACACACACACACACACACACACACACTTGGCCTATAGGCTTCCCGCAAACTCACCTCTCAGCTTCATTTAACGTGACACAGGTTTGGTTCTTTCACACCTAGTGAGTGTTCACCGTGTTTTTTGGGGTTTTGGGGGGGCGCTACACCAGTAGTACCGTACCCCAAGGTTCAAGGGCTCGTGTGTGTTCTTTGTTCTTCAAGGTTTTCGGCTCTAATTTGGATCAAAGACGTGTGTTTTCTGTTTCAGTCCCATTAAAAGAACAGCGGCAGAAATGTTTGACATCTCGAGTACAGGTGTATGTAAACTTATGAGCCGTCTGTAGATGCACATCACACACACTTGAGTTCTCAGCAATATGAAGTGTGTGTGTGTGTGTGTGTTGGAACACTGTAGCTACTGTAATGGTGCTCATTAAAACCTATACGGCTGAGTGCACCGGGTTCACTCAGACGCATGCGCTCACACGCCCGGCCCCCTCCGTATGATCTCAGCTCACCTCCAAAGTTCTCTGTGATGATGCACGCGCTCATACGAGACTGTTAGTACCATTACAAACCTGTAGACTGTACACACAAGTGTCATATGCATATAATTGCTCCTACTGTATATACAGATGGACTAAAAAGGGGTCCGTGAAACATGCACATATTACATGCACATACAGTAAAATGAACAACGTAAACAGAGATGTAAATATGCTACTGGAGAGAAAGGGAGATGTTTTTTGCCGTGATCATATTGTGGGGACCTTATCATATAGCATTTCTATTATTCTAAGTCTAAAGCTCTGCTGGGGGCTACTGGAGCAGCGCTGGTGCAGAACTGAGCTCTAGAACTTGCAAAAATAAAGCATAAAACACAAAAAGGTGAGAACAAAGCGAGCCTCCTGATAAAATCAATCCTGTCGCTCATGTAAAAAGAGAGATGTGCGCCAATTACTGAACTACTGGTCTCGATACGCTTCTCGTGGGAATTTTAAACAATTAGACCGGACATTTGGCCTTCCAGGTTAAATCCGGAATACGTTAATTGGAGGTTCCACTGTATTTATACCTATAAATAAAATAGAAATAGTGTATATATTTATATCTATAACAATATCTTCATCTTTATTCCAATACTTATACGTACAAATCTGTATATATACATATATAAGAATAGATACACTACTGCTCCTATTATTATTATTATTATTATGCCAGATGCACAATTTGCACATATTTTTTTGCATACTGTATATTATATACTGTATATTATATACTGTATATTATATATATGCATATGTACGTTCAATACACCCTACTTACTTTATTTGTACAGGTTTTATAGTTTTAGTTCTTTTTTTGCTTGTTCAACAACTAGAGGCCAATAATTTCCCTGGGATGGATGGATGGATAGACAGACAGATGGATAGACACAGACAGATAGATAGACAGACGGATGGACGGACGGACGGATGGACGGATAGACAGATAGATAGATGGACATGGACAGATAGACAGATACTAGATAGATAGATGTATAGATAGACAGATAGATGGATAGATAGACACAGACAGACAGACAAATAGACAGATAGATAGACAGACAGACAGACAGATAGATGAATAGATAGACAGATAGACAGATAGATAGATATAGATGGATAGATAGATGGATAGATAGATGGATAGATAGATGGATAGACAGACGGACTATCTGTCTGTCTGTCTATTGTAATCGGTTCTGATCAAAATAAGTTCTTTGAAAGTACAACAATGTTCTGAACACCAGTTTGGATCTGTTGGATTTTACATTTTAACTAGTTTAAACCATTACCCCATCTGTAGCTGAAGGTCAAATGTTGACCGGCACGCGTCTACAGTAGCATCACATTAAAATTGAACTTCTACTGAACTTCCACTGTCGCTTATCCCACTTCACTTGTGACACGTAAGCGGTACTGCGCCCCAGACCGGTCCTGGAGATCACTTATAAAACCTGGTGATCAAACATAACCCCGGTCCGACCCTCCGTCCCTCAGGCACGGCCAGGTCGGTAGCACCTGAGATTTAAACTCATGAGCGAACCTGTTAGGACGCTGTCCCCTCCCTGCGCCCTGAGCCCTGAGCGCCCCTTTATGCTTTATTTAGTACAAAACCGTGAAACGTAGTGAAGGTAGCAGTGCTGCAGTACAATAAGAGAACGTCAGACAGCGAGACGGCGAGCTGAAGCATCCAGAATGTAGATTTGCTTCAAGCGCTGGATCGATACATGATGGATCTATAGACTCGTCCTGGAATGAACCGGAACTTTAACTCAATCAGCGCCCAGCTTTACAAATGCTGTCATATTTTGACTGAATGGGCACAAATTCCCATACACAGACGTACTTAGGTCTTGTGGGAAGCTTTCTCAGTGGAGCTGCTGCTTTTCTAGCTAAAAAGATCACACAAATGTCTTTATATTTTATTGTTCTTTTATAGTTTTTGAATATGCACAACAAGCTCATGGTCAGGCGTCCAATTACTTTTGGCCTTAAATTGTAGCTATTGATTAGTTGTTTATGTTTGTATCTCGAGCGTATCCGGCCATCGTTCAGCTAATGGATCAATTTCTCTTACATTAATAACTCATTTCTCTCTCTCTGTCTATCTGTCTCTCTCTGTCTGTGATCAGGAGCAGCTGAACGCGAGCGTACTGCAGGAGGATAAAGACACGGACACTCTGGTGCAGGAGACGGACAGTCAGTACGGGACGTGGGACACAGGACTGTACACTGAGGGCAGGTAAACACTCACCAGTCTTGTACCATCTCATCCACCCAAACTGGTCATTCAGGGGGTCTCGAGGGGGTCATTAAACCACTCTGGATGCTGCGATCTTCTCAACTTGATGAATTATGTTATATATGTCGGTAGGATTGACTAAAGCGCCCCTAAACGTTAGAACCGCCACCTAAAATGTCCATGCGTGTTAGTCTGAGGGATCTATTAGATGTCGGGCTAATGGTGGTTCCATCTGATGAGCATTGAAGGGGTGAATTGGATTGAAGGGGTGTCACAGGCAGCCCTAGCTGCCGACAGGTTGTTGGGCAGCCTAGACTCATTAATTCCAGAAGAGATCAAACTGTGGATCAAACCCTAACGTGCCAGTCAGAGTGCCCGTACTAACTGTTCACCGCAGGTATAGGAGTAATTGAAGACGGTCAAGACGTCCTGGTACCAGATACCACAGGGGTCTGGTACCCCTTTTCCACCGACGCAGCACGGAGCCCGTTCCGGTTCCCGAACTTGATTTTGAACAGGTTCTGCGTGTTTCCACCGGAAAAAAGAGGTTCCAGACAGTGATCTAGCGGGCCAATCTGGCACCACGGAATACTGGGTTTTTTACGTCCGTCAGTGGGCGTGTCATGTTGTACAGCATAGCGACAGCAACAATGGCGTCGTCAGCTGGTGTCTCATATGGAGCTTAATGCTGCATTTTTACCTGATTACATTTTGAGCCAGTTTGCCGCTGATATTTTCAAAGCGCCTTTAAAAAGATGAACTGTGTGATATTACGAGATAAAAGTGACCCGGACAGAACGAAACACGCTTAACGTGAAAAATAAAGCGTGAAGCTTTTTCAACTCCCCGAGCTGCATAAACACACGTGAAGTTAATCCAGCTAAACACGGATACACGTGGTATTTTAGACTGGATTTGATGGTTATTTCACACAGATTAATGTTCATGTTGTGGAACTTTAGTGACGTTTCGCCGAGCGCCGAGCAAATCGGTTATTTGTGCCGAGAGTCGCGGTGAAACCGAAGCGCAAAACTCCTCTCACGTTAATGAACTAAAGAAAACAACAACTGAGACAAACACGTCACGTCACGTCTTCTTATCACCGATTGTTAGATCGATGCTTTTTACATAAAAACAAACATCTGTAACAGCAGCACAAATGCTCGCGCATAATCTACACGCTCCGCCATATTAATTCTCTTAACTCTGAGTAAGTAACGCCCACCGATGATGACGCTGCTTGGTTCTTAAAAACGGGTGGAAACGCGCGTCGGTTCTCTACAGAACACCAAGGTTCAGAGAAACCTGAACAGAACCGGTTCAAGAACCATGGTTTTTTTGGTGGAAAAGGGGTCTGGGTGAAAACCATGTGTTCTCTCACTTTACATCATCCTAGACTCCCGAGAAGAGGGCGTGTCTAAATTCTTAAATCCCTTGGAATGCTCCTACTGAGGCGCCTTAATTCTGAGTGATGATCTGACTGAATAACGAGGGAGCGTCCGACGCTTCATCAGCGCCGAGGGCAATCCCAGCATTCAGTGCGGCACAACTTCTCTCACAAAAAACGACAAACCTGGCGGACGAATGTGAATGCGGAGCAACCAACAGAGTTCCTTTCACAAAGAGGTGCACAATTGTCGTTTATTTGTAAATTCAGGCTCATCAGGGACAGTTTAAGCGTTTCTGGTACACGGAGGGAGACGTTAGCCGGCGTGCTAGCTGGTTGTGCTGCCTCAGCCCGTCGGTTTGAACGGCCCGACGCTAACTGTGTTAGCTTACTAGACTAAAACTGCGGTGACGTAATAGTAGTGCGTCTGAATAATCTGCCGAATTAGTTTGATGCCTTCGAGGCAGCTAATCAGGTAGCAGGAGGCAGCAAGGCAGCTTACTAAACTACCACTGTCCGGGTAAACACAGACGCTTCTGTCTGTAAGGTCGCCCCACGCTCAGACTCATCAGATCTGCTGAATCACTGTCCCTAAAACCATCGCGCTCGCAGCGCAACGTCACGATCGATAACCATTTCAGAGCAGCAGCGTCTCCACATAATGACCCGACCACCCGAGATATGGATCCGAACCCTGAAACCGGTCCCGACTGATCACCACTGATCTGATTATCGCTTCCACCAGGGCGGATTCATGTCCGTACACGAGGAGACGCGAGTGCTCCAGATAAATGCTGATGCTAATTAAATAGGATTAGCCCTCTGTATACCGGAGTCTGATCAGCCGAGGACTCGATCAACTGGTGCCAACACTGCGTTCATTTTACTTCCTGTTCATACTGGACTGGGCACCGGTTTATCACATGGCACGACGTTCTTACTCACATCCAGTGGGAGGCAGGAGGAAGCCCACGAGACACAGGAAATAGCAAACTGGTCAGGGTCCATGGAGGTTCTAACTCATGTCAACATGACTCATCAGCACTGTATGTTCTGCTGCTGCCATCTTGTGTTCATTATTGGTCATTACAACCGATAGAGTAGTTGAGACATACTGTACAATTCCATGAGACCAAGGTTCAATCCTTGTGTTTAATTAACGTGTGGACTTTGACATGTTCTTCTTATGTCAGTGTGGGTTCTCTTTGAAAGTTTACACACTTTAAGCACTTCATTTTGGACCCATAGTCCCTTTGGACCTTAAGGCAGTTTTCACATAAGAAGGGTTTCACGCCTGGTTCACCCCGAGGTCTGGTGCGCATCGCCGCTTATCGGATCAAACCCGATTTATTTATTTATTTTTTTTATATACATTTTCCCTCTTTTTCCAGTTAAGCGTAGCCAATCTGCTGCTGCGGACCCCAATGGCGTCCAAGTAGGGTGTATATTCGCTTGATTCACACTCCCTCTGACGTGTACGCAGTCCACCAATCCCTTCTTATTCTCCTATACTTCAGTGGATTTGCGCATGAAGTCAGCTTCGCGTACAGAGAGCCACGCCCCGACCCCTGCGCTTCTCCACTTTCTGTACACGTGCCCTGGGCCACCAAGGTCCCAACACAGTGTTGATAACCCCACCCCTTAGTCCGGTCTTTGCAACCCAGCAGACTGGAGGCATAGCTGACTGTGCCTGCTGGAGGGTGCTCAGCTGATCGGTAGCAGACCCGAAATCGGAAGTCAGGAGCTCAGAATCCCAGGGCTGGTGCGCTAGCGCAGTGGTCCCCAACCACCGGGACACGGATCGGTACCGGTCCGTGGGTCATTTGTTAGCAGGCAGCACAGAAAGAATAAATAATTAGAGATCGCTACAACATCAGCAATGAGAAAACTGCTTCCATTTCCAACACAAGGGTGTTTATCGTGTCGTCGGCTAGAGCGGCACTTCCCTTTTTTTGCACCACGGACCGGTTATATATATAATTATATTATAAATAAAGACCGACGGGGGCGGAGGGACTTAAAATAGAATAACTAAACTGCTCACAGATGAGTTTTTTTTCGCTTCAACGAGACGCTGCTTCCACCTGGGGGTGATTTGAGACAATAAACACCCGTGTGTTGGAAATAAAAGTAGTGTTTTTATTAGGGATGTCCCGATCACGTTTTTTGTTGCCGATCCTGATCATTAATTTTGATCCCGATCCGATACCGAGTCTCAAACAATACTTGTATTTTCTAGATATTGTCTAGATAAGAACTAGATAATACTGTTCACACAGTGCACACTTCAAGTACAATACAGTTATTCAAATTAATCCAATGTATATGTTTAACAACTGAATAGCTCTGCAGTGCTGTAGGAAAAATATTGCCTGCATCCAAGCTATTGCTTAATGTTCTTTTATTTTTACAAAATAAAAGTAAACCAACTTAGTGCAGCATTGTAGTAGTAAAACTAGAACACTCAAAATGAAGTGAAGGTTCTTTTTGAGGAAAATCAGCATCTCTGCCGTGTTAGCGGACGGCCGGTTCCTCTTCTCATTACATAATAATAAACTCGCTGTATTCGGCCGAGTGTTTATTTTTTAGGTGCCTTATCAGATTGGTAGATCGTTGTAAACCGGAGTGATCCTTGACTCGCACACCATATAAATAGTAAAATTCTACAGTAATGAACGCAGCTCTGATACTACCGCCTCAGTTAAAAAATGCCTTGATCTGGCCCGATTCCGATATTTGAGATCAGTTTGGGACATCCCTAGTTTTTATTGCTGATGTAGCGACCTCTAATTATTTATTCTTTCTGGGCCCGGTAATAAATGACCCGGTGGTTGGGGACCTCTGGGCTAGAGCGTTCGGCCACTGCGCCACCCAAAAAGCTTCTTCCGTTTCCTTTAATTAAACATTATTAATTAATTAAATCTAAAACTGCAACATCACAAAACAAACAGGGTCAGAATGGGACTTATTTCTCGATCCCGTCTTTTCCCAGTTTGACTCCAGCGACCCCGTCGTCGGACAGTACCCTGTCCCCGTCGTCACAGAAACCGTCCCTCCCTCAGACCTCAGAGCAGCTGAGCCCGGCGACCCCGGACATCGAGGAGGAGCCGCTCGCCTTCCCACAGGTACGAACCAAACAAAGAAGCTGTGCCAACTTGGACTAGTATTGAAATCATAAACATGAGATCCAGTCAAATAGCCCTCTTGTGGCGGAAAGATGAATCATAAACTCCAGCTTTTTGTCCTGATGTGTGTGTGTGTACGTGTGTACGTGTGTACGTGTGTACGTGTGTACAGTCTTCCACCAATCTGCTGGACTCCAGTGCTCAGCGGTCCAAAGCTCAGTTGAGTAAGAGCTGCCGCCGACGCAGAGCCCCGCCCTCTCGAGCCGCCCGCCAGAGCGCCATCCTGTCAGATAGTTTGTTCCAGGACTCGTCAGGTACGTGTACGCTGTATGATCAAAAGTATGTGGACACTTTCCACGATCCTGTTTTCTGACAAGCTTTCCCAGAATATTAGAGGCTCTCGAGGCTCTCGCTCAGGTGTCCACATACTTATGACCCTCTAAATGTTCTGTTCTGTGTTGTTCATCCCTCCGTACAGAAGATAAACCCGACTCCGCTAAGCTGCAGGACGAGGAGTCAGACGACGAGGAGCCGGTCCGAGAAGCTCGTACCGTCTCCTCCCAGCCTCAGAGGGTGTCCATGTTCCCCGGCATGGATCCCTCCGTCCTCATGGTGAGAGAATCTCCTCTTTCCCCCCCCAAATTAGTCGGCACCACCACTAGACTCTCAACTCATGTAGAGATAGTTAGTGCTGTATTCTCACAGAGAGCCGTATCGTGCACGGAGAGCCACGCTGAGCCCTGTGAATCATCCACCACATGTGCAGTTGCTTTAATCAGACTGCAGGGGGTGCATTTCCTCAACAAGATCAATGACTTTTGATTTTTAATGATCTTTAGTAGCTTAGACAGGCAGAAAGATAGACTGCCATCTACAGGTCATTCCTGGTATCACCGGTTGAACATTCTAACCTGTGGTCTATTAATAAGACTTAAAACAACAGTACTTGTGGTAGCACCTTTGGCGCCCCCTTCAGGAATTACTCATCAAAGTTTCGCCTTAAGCTTAGACGACAAAGATCCTGGACCGAATCAAATCAAACCCCTCACTCCAAGGCAAGAGGATCAAAAGTGAAGCTCTTTTATTTGGGACACGCCTATTAGAGGGCTCTGTTTATTGGATAAGATGATGTGATTGGAAAAGTTGAGGGTAAAAGAGAAAGAGGATGGCCAGCAACAAGACAGATGGTCACCACTCGACGGCGCTTGTATATAATATAATAGTGCGTGTGTGTGTTTAGGCCCAGCTGAAAAAGAGAGGAGAAGCAGACGGTCAGACGGACGGCTCGTCTCAGCTCTCCCGCTCCCCCAAATCTCCCTTCCTGCCCCCAGTGTCCCGAGTGCTGCCCCCTGCTGGTGGCAAAGAGAACGGGTGAGTTACAATCAGAAGATCCTAAAACATCCTCGCATGTCTGTGGGAATTTGTGCCCATTCAGTCAAAAGACGACCGTTTGTACGGCTGGGCGCTGCTCAAATCGACGTTCCGGTTCATTCCGGAGCTAGGAGGGGCGTCCCAATACTTTTATCCATACAGTGTATGTGAACCTGATGATTGTTGTTGTGTTTTGATGCAGGGAGGAGTCGCCTCAGTGGCTGAAAGAGCTCAAAACCAAGAAACGCTTCAGCCAGATCGAGAACGACAGCTAGAACTCAACACGCAAGTGAGAGAATCAAAACTTAAGTGTAGACTATCAGCCGGAATACCTGAGGGTGTGTGAGGTGTTTTCCTTTGTACTGGAGTGTGAAGTGGAAGGTTTAGTGGGATGTTTGGACGCCTGGAGAATCTGCCAGGGGGGTTTGGTTGTGGTTGTGGGTTCAAAGTGGGTCAGAACCATCTCTGTTTGGATTGTATGAGCTGATCTTTGCCTCCTGGGATGGAATTCGAAGCTACAACGGCATCCGAGGCGTCTGTTTTTCAAATCATGTAGTGGCAAACGGTTTGTGGCACGTAGAATGCACCGTAGGGCAGTTATAGCCTAGCGGTTAAGGTACTGGGCTAGTAATCAAAAGGTCGCTGGTTCAAGCCCCACCTCTGCCAGGTTGCCACTGTTGGGCCCTTAACCCTTAATTGCTTAAACTGTATACTGTCACATAGGGATGTAATGCTACACTCTACCCATGATGCGATGCTATTCACGATACGATTTTTTCCCGATTTTTTTCAACTGAAATTAAAGACAAGTTTCCTTTTATTATTTCTCTTAAAAAATAAAATAAAATCCTGTATTTGTGAATATCTTTTATTTATCTATATAATGAACGCCCTTTTATTTCTGAGGTAGGTACAAACTATGTAAAACAATTTTGAATGAAGCCCAATTTGGCTGAAAAACCCAGAATCTGGCAACCAGGCGTATAGCGCCAGTGACGTCAACCAGGCGAGGTGTGTAGCGCCAGCACCCTCTGCTGTTTAAAGTAAATATCGATTCATTTTACATGTCAAATCGATTTAAATTGTGGAATTTTTTAATCGGTTATTAACTGTATTGTGGTGCATCGTTACATCCCGACTGTAAGTCGCTTTGTATAAAAGCGTCCGCTATTTGACCTCTCATCCATTTTATCCGCTTCTCTTCTTTTCCCAGGATGCCTTATGACCGGAGCACGTGTAGCTAAAAGATGACGACACAGGCCTTAACCTTTGACCCCGGAGTGGATGGGAATTACCCCCGCTGCTGCTGATGCTACGGCGGCTCGTCGTCTCCCCCCGGCGAGGTCGAACACGTTCACGGTGCCTTTCAGGAGCTCTGTGACCGACGCCCGCAGAGCCGCTTCACTCAGCAGTGACCGACCGAGCCGGGGGCGAGTCACATGACCCAGCGACCCCGGAGCTGCTTCTTCGTGGTTCCCATTCACTCCACCGTTTCTTTTTTACGCTCCGTATCGTCCGTACTAGTCCGGTTCCTTCTGTTTTTTATTATTATTTGGATTATTTGGATTGATGGGTGTCGGTGTTGCACGTGCATCTGATTTTCTTGTAGTCCGCGGATCCGCGCCGCACGGACGCTCGGGCCGCGGCGTATCTAGGGACTAAAATCTTAAGCGTAAACATTAAAGCGTCCGTCACGATGCAGGAACGTCTATTTTTCTCGGTGGCGGCTTTGGGGAAAATGTTCTGCGTGTAAAACGTGTATTTTAGCAAATAAAACGAGTGGAATGATGTGTGTGTGTGTGTGTGAGAGTGTGTGTGTGAGAGAGAGAGAGAGAGAGAGAGAGAGAGACGTGATTATATGACTTGTACAGAAACACCAGGCGTCACGATAAACAAAGTGCACAAATGTTGCTGTTCAGGACGGAGCCGCTCAGGTTGAAACGATCCCCCATGTGAAGGAAAGCGAACCATCTACAGACGACCCCGATCAGTCCGAACGTCACGTATACAGATTATTTTCTTATTGTTTTTTAATCCCGTTCGCTTCCGTGCTCCTCTGTGGAGCAGAAAAGGCGTGGGCTGTGTCCCAAATCCAGATCAACCAGCCCAGGTCATGATAAATAATGACCTTCGATAAATTGTGCGTCCAACCGAATAATAATAATAATAATAATGTTTGAACTATTTCAGCCTCTACATTGATCATTGGATTTTACATATAATTCATTCATATTCATTCAATCAGTCTGTTTGACCACCACTTTATCCTGGTCAGGGTCGCGGTGGGTCCGATTCCCTGGACGAAAGGCAGGAAACACCCCGGACAGGTCGCCAATTTTAGTATCTCCAAGGAACCTATGTACAATGACTGTACGTCTTTGTACTGTGGGAGGAAACCGGAGCTCTCGGGGGAAACCCACACAGACACGGGGAGAACATGCAAACTCTGCACCGAAAGGACCCAGAATGCTCGCTCCACATGGAAATCGAACCCAGGACCTTCAGGACCTGTGAGGCGACAGTGCTACCCACCGAGCCACTGTGCACTGTGTAATAAAAGGGATACTCCACTAGCACACCAGCGCTGAGATTCTGAACTCCTCGGTTCAAAACTCGCCGTTGCCACCGGTCGGCTGGGCGCCATCTAGCTGGCATAATTGGCAGTGCCTGTAGGGAGGGATGACCGGAATATGTGGGCGGGGTCTTTAAACGCTGTGTAAGGACCCTGATTAGCAGATAGAGAGGCGCATGTGCAGGGTGCATGGGTGGAAAAGGGGTCCGCCAAGGGCTGCGCGTGGGTAGGAGGCGTGAGCAGCAATGTACCCTCTTCGACTGCAATCAAGAATCCCATAGCAGCGGAGGACGTATTCACTACACTGAATTGGAAAAAATTGGGAGAAAAACGTATATAAATATATAAATAAATAAATAAAATGTTCACAAAGTTTTCAACTAATCATGTACAATGTCTGACATTATTATTATTATTATATTTTTTTTGGGGGGGTGCATTGGTGCGGTTGAGCACAGCAACAAAGGTCTAAATTCTTCGCAGTAATCACATGACCACCTTCGTTCGTTTGAACAATCATGATTTTACCAGATGTGCTGTGGAACGTCAGGAGATCATAACCCGTCCATGTCTCCGTTCTCTCGGTGAATCCTCGAGCTCGCGCGTACAATCATTTGAAGCTACAATCGACGCCTGGTTTGCTTTAACGATGGGCCAAATATAAATATACAGAGTGCTGATGTTGCGCAGATGTTGCACAATAGAAGGTCTGGTACAGCGGTTCGTCTTCGTCACCGTCTCGCGTCCGTATTCTGCTAACCTTCTAACCTTCACTTCCATCTGTTTTTATTTTAATAAAGAATAAATAATGGAACAGCTTAATATGATCCATTTCACCCTTCCTACATTCCAGTAGGTGTGTTTTTCCTCATCTGTGTGGATGGATGGATGAATTTTCTGCCACTTTGTACTGAAGCATGTGAGAATGTGATTGGACGATCCGCTTCCTCGTCTCGTCTTCGTGTCTGTTCGACAGTAAACGTCTCTTTGTATTTTTTAATTTGAGCATAACGATGTATATTAATGACACTGTGATGTAAAATCAGTGATTACCCTCTACATTCTAAATAAAATTTTACAAGAACTTTATTCTCCTGGCTGCCAATTTATTGTGTGTTTGTCTTATGTAAATATATATACATATATACACTGATCAGCCATAACATTAAAACCACCTCCTTGTTTCTACACACAGTCCATTTTATCAGCTCCACTTACCATATAGAAGCACTTTGTAGTTGTACAATTACTGACTGTAGTCCATCTGTAGTCACCCTGTTCTTCAATGGTCAGGACCCCCACAGGACCACCACAGGACCAGGTATTATTTAGGTGGTGGATGATTCTCAGCACTGCAGTGACACTGACATGGTGCTGGTATGAGTGGATCAGACACAGCAGCGCTGCTGGAGTTTTTAAACACCGTGTCCACTCACTGTCCACTCTATTAGACACTCCTACCTAGTCGGTCCACCTTGTAGATGTAAAGTCAGAGACGATCGCTCATCTATTGCTGCTGTTTGAGTCGGTCATCTTCTAGACCATCACTGGTCACAGGACGCTGCCCACGGGGCGCTGTTGGCTGGATATTTTTGGTTGGTGGACTATTCTCAGTCCAGCAGTGACAGTGAGGTGTTTAAAAACTTCAGCAGCACCAGCACAACACACACTAACACACCACCACCATGTCATAATACCTGCTCTGTGGGGGTCCTGACCATTGAAGAACAGCATGAAAAGGGGGCTACCAAAGCATGTAGAGAAACAGATGGACTACAGTCAGTAATTGTAGAACTACAAAGTGCTTCTATGAGATCACATAAAGGTCACTATTTTAATCCAGGATGTCTGACAGCTCACTTTTGGCGATGTGGTGTGTTGTTTCCTGCACTAGTGATGTTGGATTAATAGTGAGGAATAAATGTAAATACTTTACATTTTAACAGAAGAAGCCTCAGGACTCGCTTGCACGTTTTGTAAGGCTTTATTTAGTCGTTAGCAGTAGCAAACAATCACTGACTGATATTAAATGTATCAGCATTTATGGGTAATGAAAGCAGGGCATGGTGGTGGCCTGGTGCCCGGAGGAACCCGGCGTTTTCGGCTGAAGCTCAGTTGGTGGGGTGGAAAGCTCCTCTCTGGTGCCACTGCATGTCGCGGATACGCCTCACCGATTGGATCTGAGAGAGCTGAGCCCCGAACTCGGCGCTCTCCTTGTGCTCGCCCTTCTCAAACAGGTACTGGTAGCCTCTGTAGCCCGGGTACTGGTATGCCACCCAGCTGTAATGGAGACGGGAGAAGAACCCGACATCAAAAGCGTCGTTAAACCAGGACAGAAATAATAATGCAAACAAGCTGCAGAGGTTTGTGACACTAAATTAACAACTGAAGTAAAATTTAAAGTCAATTTCTATCTGGAACAGCTTCTGGTGCCGCTGTTTACAGTCAAGCAAGCTTTACTACACCATGGGATTAGAAGCTGCCCTGCAGAATAGATGGCACTTTTTCCCTTGATGTACTGTATGGCATCGTTTGCATTTGATGCCCTGATTTATGATCCAGTCCTGGACGTTAAACTCAGTTTAATTCAGCCTGGTCAGGGTCACAGACACCCGACATTAACAGCATCGTTAAACCGGGAACAAAATAACAGAAACCAACAAAAATAGAAGCAAACGAGCTGCCGAGGTTTGTGATTTGCGCTAAATTAAGAGCTGAACTGAATTTAAAGTCAAATCTCTGTCTGGAGAGGCTTCTGGTGCCACTGTTTACAGTCAAGTGAGCTTTACAGCACCAAGGGCTTAGAAGCTGCCCAGCAGAATAGATCTCCTGTTTTTAAAAATGACTTCTTTCCCTAGCTTGCACAATCTGTCTTGTCCTTAACGTACAGCGTCGTTGGCATTTGATGCCCTGATTTGCTGCCCAGTCCTTGACGTTAAACTTGGTCAAGGTCACAGACACCCGACATCAAATGTGTCGCTAAACTGGGACAAAATAACGTAAACCAACAAAAAAAGAAGCAAACGAGCCGCAGAGGTTTGTGATTTGCGGTTTATTAATTGAAGTAGATTACCAGTCCTGCCAGCCTTGGGAAAAAAGATCTGCCACGAGTTACAAGCTTCAGGATCATGGGTGCTACTGTTTACGGTCAAGCAAGCTTTACATCAGCATGCAGAAAGTATCTCCTGCTCCTGCTCTTTCAAAATAACAAACCCTCCATCTGATCAAGAACAGTCAGATCACCACGTCCCACTGACGCATTTCAAATCTGTGGCCACTTCTTTTTACTTGTCAGTTTTTGGTTCCCAAACGGAGAGACACGCTAAGCTCCATGTGACAACCCCGCCCCCCGACCAGCTGTGTTTGTGTGGCTCTGCCCCGCACCATCCGATCGACCCCTCCTGTGTGTTTTTTTAAACATTGGGCAGGATGAAGATGTACTCACGTGCCACTTTGCACTCGGACTGAAGAAACCTTCTCCTGGTAGCCGTGGGCGTGAAAGCTGGGCACGTCGTCGTCTATGATCTCGATCTTCTTTCCTGCGAAGTTGGGGTTCTCGTACAGTACGATCTTGTGCTCCTGGGTGTCCTGAATCCACCAGGACACACAGAGACGGAACCCGGGTGAGTGAGCAGTGAGTAAATCTCAGAGACGAGTGAACGCATCATTATAGTGAAGGAAGAGTTTTGCTACTGGGACGCTCAGCTTAGAATCTCAGTGGTGCTATCGGCCTGACGGGCATCTACACAGTCTGTTATTCAAGGATTTTCACTGAAACCGGACCCACTGTGACCCCAACCAGAATAAAGCGGTTTAAGAAAATAAAAGGAAATAAAATGATTTACCACTTTGATGGGGCGAAAGGCGAGAATGCAGTCACTGCGGCGGCTGTTGGTCCAGGAGTCCCAGCGAGGATATTCACCCTTCTCCAGCACAAACTGTTCACCCTTACATCCGGGCTGCTCATACCCCACCCACCTACATCACACACACACACACATTCTTGCTTTGATCCCTGGTTCAGTTTACTGTTGGTTTTGTGGTTCAGCTTGTACCTACCATATATGTGTGTGTGTGTGTGTTGTGTGTGTTTGCCCTGTGATGGACTGCCAACTGTCCGGGGTGTTTCCTACCTTTCGCCCAGGGAATTGTATCCACTGTAACCCTGAATAGGATAAACTGCTGGTAAAACAATGAGTGAATGAATCAGTGAATGAATGACTGAATCAATAAATGAATAAATGAATGAATGAGTGATTGAATGAATAAGTGAATGAATGAATAAGTGAATGAATAAGTGAATGAATGAACAAGTGAATGACAGCATCGAAGGCAGTGTTATAACAGGACTTAAGGAAGGACTCAGAGGATGATTAAGAATAAGACGTATTGACCACATCACAACCAGGATCGCATTATTAGGTTCTAGTCTGCCACAGGTACCACGAGACAAAGAACAGCCAACCATCACAAAGCGAATATATTTTGGTTATAAGCGGTGAGGGTGTAGTAGTAGGAGGAGTAATCGGTCGTGTCTGAGAGACACTTATAGTCCAGATTTAGCTCTGTCTGATTTCCACCTTTGTGGACGCTCAGAGAAGCTTTAAGGTGAAGAAGATTTTCATGTGATGATGATGTGAAAGCACCGGCGCATCAAATGGCATTAAATGTTGGTACAACACTGAGAAAAATGCATCGGAAGAATAATAAATAGAGTTAAAAAGTTGCTCACGGTCCACACAGCACCAGGATGGAACCCACTTTCTCCACACCCGCCTCCTGCAGGTTGTTACAGGCTCCGGTCAGCTCATGGCATCGGCCCTGGAAATTCTCCTGGTCGTAGATGATCAGCTGAGAGACGAGAATCAACCGGCATTCAGGCACGTCCATAAAATTATAAAGAATTTACAAGATAATCTGTAATACACTGGAACTGGACACTTTCCACATGGAGACCAGAACAACCAGACGACAGAGAAGCGTTCTTCTACACTCCATCACGCTCATGAACGACTGAACACTACTGAGCAAACAAACTCCTCCAAGTAACATACTTGGCCATTGAAGCCTGATTCTGATCACAAACACATTTGGTCGTGTTTGACGGAGGACAGGAGGGAGGGTCGGACAGCGTATCTTCCTGCTGCCGCTGTGATATGCGATATCCGGGACTACTCCGGATACCTGTGCGAGCGTGCGTGTTACAGTTACATTGCCAGGTCATAAAAAGGCGGTGCCAGATTGGACTCATCTTAAGGGGGTGTGTGGTGACCGTTAATCGAATGATGGCTGCTCTGTCTATTATTGGTTTAGTGATTACTTTGTAACATTACTCTTGGGTGTGGCACGGTGGCTAAGTGGCAGCACTGTTGCCTCACGGCAAGAAAGTCCTGGGTTCAATTCCCAGGTGGTGCGGTCCGAGTCCTTTCTGTGTAGAGTTTGCATGTTCTCCCTGGGCCCTGTGTCTGGGTGGGTTTCCTCTTATCGTGGGTAACCGCTTATCCGATTAGGGTTCCGGGGGTGCTGGAGCCTATCTCAGCTTTTCAATGGGCGCAAGGCACACAGTAACACCCTGGATGGGGCGCCAGTCCATCGCAGGGCACACACACACACACACACACACACTCATTCACCTATAGGGCAATTCAGCATCTCCAATTAACCTGACTGCATGTTTTTGGACTGTGGGAGGAAACCGGAGCTCCCGGAGTAAACCCACGCAAACCCGGACCGCCCCGCCTGGGGATCGAACCCAGGACCTTCTTGCTGTGAAGAGACAGTGCAACCTGTCCTGTCATGAATGGAACCAAAGTGTAAAACATGTCGTTAAAATCCTAATAAATAAATAATAGTTTGGTTTTTTTAACCAGCTTGATGATGAGCCCACTGTTCCATGTAGTTTTAAAGTGTGCGGTGAGATGAAACCCTAAAATTTAAGAAAAAGTCACAATAATAGTCACATTATAGTCGGTTTCGGGCACCTTGAATGCGCTGGATCCTGGATTCGGCTGTTTGGTTGCAGGATTTTGGTGATCCGTCGCCATAGTGAACCAGGATGAGAGTGAAGAGCTTTAAAAACAATCATCAATTCATGAGGAACAGCAGAACAGATCAAAGAGCTACAACAAATACATCAAGACTACATGAGGATGCGCGCCAGGCTCTTACCAGCTCCGGAGTGTGCCAGTCTGTACCCGCTGGCATGGGGGGCTGAATATATACGGACGCGCTCGGCGCTGGAACCTCTGCCAAAACCATAGGCTGTCTCGGTTCATGCAGCCTCATGATCAGGGTCTGTGGGCACCGGGCATCGAATCAGCACATGCCAGCACATGGCCTCCCCCCTTTCAACGGCCCGCGAAGTTATTTCATTAGTTGTCAGTTTTGCCCGGCCGCTCTTTGTTCGGGATCCCATGATTCAGCACGAGCCACGCCAAGAGTTTCGGGCGTACAATGAGGCCAGGCGGCGGGCGGGTGTACAGGCGGGGTGGATGTGTGCTTTATAATGACACTGATAACACAAGTTGGGACAGATGTCAAATGCTAATAAAAACAGCAAAGCAAAGACATTCTTGATAAGTTTCAAATTCGATGCCTTTAACACGTTCCAAAAATGTTGGGACAGGAGCTTTTTATCCTGTCACATCACCTTTGTTTAAAACAACACTTAAGTCAAGAGCAGGTTTCAAAGCTGAGCAAGCATTAGGAGCTTCGTGTTTGTATCAGGCAGGTTTGATTGGAGATCGGTCTGGACCGCAGGCAGGCCAGCCTATCACCTAGCATGCTGTTTTTAATGCATTTATGCTATTTATTTATGCATTTTCTTCCTTTTTCTCCTGAACTAGTCTTCCGCTGATGGGGATCCCGAATTGCCTTAGAGGAGGGTATATTCACCTGCTCCATGCCCCTTCTGACGCATGCACGCATGCACCAAGGTCCTTGCAAAGCGTTTGAACACCCTACTCACTTATTCCAGCCTTTTCCCACCCAGCAGACTCGGTGGCTAATTTTTGTCTGCTGCAGGCACTGCCAATTGTGCCCGCTAGATGGCGCCCATTCGACTTGTAACAGAGGCGAGATTTGAATTGGGGTGTTCAGAATCTAGAGGAATATCCCACTGCCCCACCTGGGCACCTGCACAGAGTCTTTTGATAATGTTATGCACTGTAGAGGGTGAAATCACCTGTTGATATTTTCACCAGGGCGGGAACAGGAGTCCAAGCTACACTATGTGGCCAAAAGCATCTGGACAGCTGATCGTGAGCTTGTCAGACATCTCGTTTCAATAACAAATGGTATTAAAACACAGTAAGGCCTTCTGAGAAAGGCTATGAAGTATGCCTGTGGGAATTTGTGCCCATTCAGTCAGAAGATGACAGTGTTTATATGACAGTGTCTGGGCACTGATACTGGAAAGACAAGAAATGTTCCAGTTAATTTCAGAGCTGTTCAGTAGGGTTGAGGTCAGGGTTCTGTGCTTTTCTTCATGTCTTTATGGAGCCCACTTTGTGCACAGAACAGGGAAGGGCCTTCCCTAAACTGTTGCTGCAAAGTTGAACACATAATAATACATAATACACTTGTTAATGCAGTATTTAGTACACTTATTTGGGGTGGCACAGTGGCATGGTGGGTAGCACTGCGGCCTCAGAGCAAGACGCTCCTGGGTTTGATTCCCAGGTGAGGCGGTCCGGGTCCTTTCTGTGTGGAGTTGGCATGTTCTCCCCGTGACTGCTTGGGTTTCCTCCCCTGACTGTGTTTGACATTGAAACCTTGAACCAATAAATCTTGTATAACCAGTAACTACTTGTCCTAATAAATAAATACACTTATTTGCAAGCATTGCTGCCACCTACTGTTTATGGCTTGTAGGGCGAGCCTTAACCTAGTGGTGAAGGTAATCAGAAGGTCGCTGGTTCAAGCCTCACCACTGCAAGGTTGCTGCTGTTGGGCCCTTGAGCAAGGCTCTTAACCCTCAGTTGCTCAGACGTATAAAGGCGTCTGCTAAATACAGAAAATGTCAGTCAGGCAAATGAACACGGCTGTTTATGCGGCAAAACGCTTTTTCATTCTTTCGTGCATCATCATGTCTGTGCAGATGCCCGACCGGCCGATAGCACCACCGACATTCGAATCCAGGATCCCCACGTCTCAGCTGAGAATGAATAAATGAATGAAATTTTAGATTCTGTTTATTTTCAGCACTTTATTTCATCCAAATGGCTGATTGTGCCTCTAAACGCGACGGAGAATTAAAACCCACGGGGTTTAACCGGATCCTTTCATTTCGAGGCGCTGTACAGAGATTAAATGAACACTTGTGGTATTTAATCAGAGCTTGGGGATGAAAATAAACCTTTTTAAGGATTTAATTAGTGTTTAGAGCTTCATAAACTTCCCACGATAGAGCAGAGATGCTTCTGAGTTCATTCAGCTCTGGACTGACCTGGATATTTTAGTGTTTGTTTGTTTATTTAGTAGGACTTTAACATCAGGTTTTACACTTTGGTTACATTCATGACAGGAACGGTAGTTACTTATTACACAAGATTCATCAGTTCACAAGTTTATATCAAACACAGTCATGGACAATTTAGTATCTCCAATTCACCTGACTTGTCTTTGGCCTGTGGGAGGAAACCCACGTGGACACGAGGAGAACATGCAGACTCCCACCTGGGGATCGAACCCAGGACCTTCTTGCTGTGAGGCGACAGTGCTGCCCACTTAGGCACCGTGCCGCCCGATATTTTAGTGTGGAATGTAAACAGTTGGGCGACCCTTGTGGTTCTTGCTGGTGGTGGTGCTGGTGGTAGTGGTGTGGGGTGTCTATTTTTATTTATTGGTTATTTTTACCACCATTTTTGTCCTACTGGTTTAGAGATCAGAGGAGGAGGAAGGGGTCAGGTCACCTCGGTCCTTGCACAGCGTTTTAAGACCCCACCTACTTAGTCCGGTCATTTCCCCACACAGCAGACACGGTGGCAAATTTGTGTCCGCTGCAGGCACTGCCAACTGTGCCCGCTAGGTGGCGCCCAGCCGATCGGTAGCAGAGCCGAGATTCGAACCAGGGTGTTCAGGATCTCAGCGCTGGTGTGCTAGAGGAATATCCTGCTGCACCACCTGGGTGCCAAACTCACTTTTTTTTAAAAACTTTGTTTGTTTTATCAGTCCAAATTTTGGATCTATTCCTGGTACACTTTGGTGACCAACACCCTGGCTGGCACAACACCCTAGATGCCAAGCTGCCGGCAGATCCTTACTCAATACCTTCTTGCTGTGAGGCGAGAACAGACAGTGCTACCCACAATTTTAGTGTGGAATGTATATAAAACAGTTGGGAGACCCTTGTGGTTCTTGCTGGTGGTGCTGGTGGTGGTGCTGGTGGTGCTGGTGGTGGGGTGTCTATTTTTATTTCTTGGTTATTTTTACCACCACCGTCCTGCTCTGCTTTAGAGATCCTAAAAAGTCCCAGGTAGAGAAGGAGGAGGAGGAGGAAGAGGAGGAGGAAGGGGTCAGGAACGCAGGGTCTGGTCTCTCTATACTGAACTCGGATTGTTTTACTGGTTTCTTTTTCTTTTCTGGTTTATTATGCGGGGTTGAAGCTTCCCATCCCCGCATGCGCACTGTCAGCTTTGGTCTGGCGCAACGGGACGCTCGGTTTAGACACACACAGAGAAAAACATTTAGGGAATATTTATATATTTGTATTAATTCGGACTCGTTTTCTTTACACGGACACGATGCTGCTTGTTTTTGCGCTTCTCATGCTGAGCATCACACTCGGGAAAAGTTTTCCACCCTACAGTTACGAGCCCGGCGAGGACGAGGACCCGGACCAGGACCCGTTCGATTATTACCGTGCGCCGGAGGATCTGGAGAACAGGAACGGGACCGTGTGTGAGGAATGCGTTCCCGAGCTCTGCCCCCCGACCCAGGGCTGCCGGGCAGGGTTGGTCCTGGACTCCTGCGGCTGCTGCCTGGAATGCGGGAACCTGGAAGGACAGCCGTGCGACCTCGGAGACACGAACACGTACTACGGTCGGTGTGGCGAGAACCTGGAGTGCAGGATCGATTCCTCGGAGACGTCCGAGTCCGAGCCGCAGTGCGTGTGCGCGCATCAGGAACCGATGTGCGGCTCGGATGGGTCCACCTACATGAACCTCTGCAAGTTTAAAGAAGCTGAGTTTTCCAAATCTGGGCTGAACGTGACCGAGGGACCCTGCAGGACCGGTATGATCATGTTCTGCTTTATAATGGCTCGATGTGAACTGGCGCAAAAAGTTTCCATACACTCAGTCCTGCAAGTTTAACAACTTCTGCAACTGTGTTTCTCTCTCTGTGACTAAATCTTAGTCTATAAGAACTACAAATTACACATTTGAGTTCTTTTATAAAGCTGTCGTAAGAGTTCAAAAGAATATAGACATACGTTTTATAGATGATTCATTTCGTGGTGCGTAAACGGGCTTCGTTCTTTCTCCGCATCCTCTGAGCTCAAGGAAAGAAAAAGCTTGCTCGACTGTAAACAGTGTCACCACTGGTTCAACAGCTTTGGGCTTCTTTCATGCCCACTGTTTTAAATAAGAGAATGCCTTTATTTGTCATTTATACTTATACTGACGTACAGTATACAGAATTATTTCTTAGCGTATAGCAGCTTGTTTGGAAGCTGGCGCCCCTGGTGCGGAGAGGGTTAAGGGCCTTGCTCAAGGGCCCAACAGTGACTGCATGGCAGAGCTGGGATTCGAACTCTCAACCTTTCAGCTGATAGTCCAAAGCTCTACCAACTAGGCTACCACCGTAAGGTAAAATAGATACAGATGAAGCTAATAAAGATAGATAAAAATAAATAAAGATAATTATTATTCCTGTACACACGTACGTACATTTATAAGTAAATGTAGTCAGTCTGTGGCAGGGAAACCTTTAATAAAAACCCCAGAGACTGAATTATGGGTAGAAAGAGTTTTATTCTTGTCTGAGGAGAGTGATCGCACCGATAAAGTCTCACATAGAAACTCGGTGAATGCGATAAGAAGGAAAGAAAATAATCACCCATTATACTCCCATCAGTGACCCTGTAGGACAGAGGTTAACAGAGATTTCTTACCTCGAACAGGAACTGGTCTAAACCAGCTAGAACTAGGTTTTAGACGTCATTTAATGCAATTGACGCACCTCTGTTTTTCACGTACGTTACCTTCCAGTAACATTCCATTGTAGCAGTATTCTTGGAATATTGGAATATGACTACTGGCAGTCACGCCCTAAATATACTGTATCTGCTCATTCTCACTCACTTACTTTCTTATCCGCTTATCCAATCAGGGTCGCGGGGTCGCGGGGTGCTGGAGCCTATTCCAACTTTTTAATGGGCGAAAGGTGCACACACACATTTACCTATAGGGCAATTCAGTGTCTCCAATTCACCTCACTTGCATGTTTTTGGACTGTGGGAGGAAACCGGAGCTCCCGGAGGAAACCCACACAGACACGGGGAGAACATGCAAACTCCACACAGAAATGACCCAGACTGCTCCATCTGGGAATCAAACCCAGGACCTTCTTGCTGTGAGGCGACAGTGCTACCCACCGAGCCACTGTGCCGCCCTCTACTCATTCTAGGTATCAATAATACTTCTAGTGTACATTAACATGTATTACTACAGTCTATATGTATGTCTGCCTTTAACGGGTGCAGTCAAACTAGCCCTATTTATACAGGCACGTAGACGTCGCCGGATGTTATGGCACTTTTTGCACTGCCGAAGTTGCTGTATGTGTATTTATTGACCCCAAAGTATTTATCACACACACACACACACACACACACACACACACACACACACACGTCCGAAGCGCAAAGATCTGTTGAGACCAGGAGGCTTTATAAGTACAAACAACTCAAACTAGTTCATCAAAATTCGACACAGAATTTATTTATTAGCATTTTTCTGGTTTATTTTCTGTATTTTTTGTTCCGATGTTCTTCATGTTGTTTCCTTCTCTCACCTTTACCCGCCTATCTGGGGATTTGTGAGCTGCAGGAGTCTGTAATTTACCTGCTGGCTTTCAGGAGGAGATTTATGAGCTCCAGACGGCTGCGGCTGCCAGACGCACTTACGAAAAAGCTCGGCGGCTTTACAGAGAGGAAATGGTTTTCTGAACATGATCCCTAATCTCATCTCTCTCTCTCTCTCTCTCGCGTTATGTTAAGTTCCTCTGATCAAAGTACCCCCGCGTGACCTGGTGAACGTGACGGGCAGCAGCGCGGTGTTCCTGTGCGAGGTCTTCGCCTTCCCTATGGCGTTGGTGGAGTGGAGGAAGGACGGGAAGGAGGTGGTGTTGCCTGGAGATGATCCGCACATATCCGTGCAGGTTCGTGCTGTAATACACCGAGGAGAATGTAAACAGAGCGGGCTTCACTCTGCTGCACAAACGAAAACATGGCAGGCTCACTTTTTTATATTTATTTATGTGTTTTCTCACGATTTAGCGTAGTCAATCCGTCTTCCGCTGTTGTGGATCCCCAATTGCATTCGAGGAGGGTACATTCTACATCTGATGCTTTGGTGGATTCGCACATGAGGCTCATTTTCCCACCCAGCAGACACGATGACAAATTTGTGTCTGCTGCAGACACTGCCAATTGTGCCCGCTAGGTGGTGCCCAGCCGACCGGTAGCAGAGCCGAGATTCGAACCGGGGTGTTCAGGATCTCGGCGCTGGTGTGCTAGATGAATATCCAGTCCCAGTTTTGGATATAATTCTATTCCTGGTACACTTTGGTGACCAACACCCTGGCTGGCACGACACCCTACATGCCAAGCTGCCGGCGGATTCTTACTCAACGTTTCAGCATGTACGGAGGGTCACGCTCTTTTCTCTGTGTTCTTTCGCCTCTTGTGCCGCCACCTTGACCAGACAGTAGGGGTCACTGTTGTAGGAGAAACTCCATCTGACCCTTCCTACCTCGGTCAAAGCCATTTATGTCTGTTATAAAGTAGTTATAGGTAGAAAACCTTATCTCATAGTTCTTTAAAATACACTATATGGACAAAAGTATTGGGACGCCCCTTCTAATGATTGAATTCATGTGTTTTACCTACAACAGTTGCTAACAGGTGTAATAAATCAATCATATAAAGGAAATTATATGCTTCCAACTTTGCAGCAACAGTTTAGGGAAGGTCCTTCCTTGTTCATAAAGAAAAGCTCACTTTAAATAAACTCCAGTGGCCTGCGCAGAGCCCCACTGAACAGCTCTGGAATGAAATGGAATGCCAACATCAGTGCCCAGTCATCCAAATGCTTTTTTGGCCGAATGGGCACAAATTCCCACAGACAAACATCAAAGATCACACAGAGGTCACTTCATCCTATACTCAATACCATATGCTTTTGAAATGGAACGTCCGACAAGCTCACAGTCAGGCGTCCGAATACTTTTGGTCGTGTAGTGTTTATTCACTATAGTCATGGCCAAAACTATGTTGACACCCCATCTGAATAGCGAGGGGCGCATATGCAGTCCAGTAAAAGCTCTTTTCAGACAGTTTGGTGTGGAGGAACGTCGGCGCTCCATGCAGGACACGCCCGTTTGGTAGATGAGATGTTTCGGGCTGAATTGGAACACTGACTGTGATCCTGACCTGACAAATCCTGTATATTTCTTAACTGAATGGGCACAAATTGTACCAAACACTCCCAGAAGAGTGGAGCCTGTTGTAGCTGGACAGAAGGGCGTCCATATCAGTGCCGTTGATTTTTAATAGACTGTCCCCATTAATAGAGGTGTCCACATACTTTTACTCTTTTTTTCAGTCCAGAGGAGGCCCTCAGAAGTACGAGCTCTCCAGCTGGCTGCAGATCGAGGATGCCAGTCGGGCAGATTCCGGTACCTACAGGTGCACGGCCAGGAACGGGCTGGGCGACGTCTCTGCCACCGCCGTGCTGGGAATTCTGCCACCAGGTAACGAGTTACGAGTTTGGATTCACCTGCGCACTCTGGCGACCCCTGCTGGTTAAACGTTCCTGCTCTTACACAGAGCTGTAACATGTACAGAGGATCACGCTATACTCTCCGTGTTCCTCAACCAGACACCAGGTTCATTAGTTGCCAGACCAGACGGTTTCTGTAGTGACGGGTTAAAGTATAAGACGTCTGGACCCCCGAGCGCTCTCAGTGATATTTTCTCATGCACTGGAAGGCTTCAACTGATCAGGCGGAAATTTAATGAAGGGTGTGAAGTCAATGTAGGTCAATAAAGGTCCATTTCAAGCAGCCAACCCACCTTCTGCATGTTTTTTGGAGGTGAAGGAGGAGGAGGAACGTCCTACAGTGAGTGACTGGAGGCATGGATCAAACCCAGGTTTTCAGTACGCATTGTGCCTTGTCACCCAGTTGTCTTCAACCGGGTGCCAACAGTTTAGGGAGCGCCCCTTAAATGAGACAAGACCTGACGGTCTCTGTAGTGACGGGTTAAAGTATAAGACGTCTGGACCCCTGAGCACTCTACCGGAATGCTTCAATTGGTCAGACGGGAGCTTAACGAAGCGTGGGGAGTTCTGTAGTGCAGACTGGAGGTCAATGTAGGTCAATAAAGGTCCATTTCAAGCAGCCAACCCACCTTCTGCATGCTTTTTGGAGGTGGGGGAGAAGGAGCAATGTCCTACAGTGAGTGATCGGACCCAGGTTTTCAGTACGCATTGTGCCTTGTCACCCAGATGTCTCCAACTGGGTGCCAATAGTTTAGGGAGTGCCCCTTAAATGAGACAAGACCTGGCTTTGATCTGGTGTTTTAGTACTGTACCTCTAGTAGCCACACAGAGCACAGAGCCCTGACCAAACCTTCGGGATGGATTGGAACGCTGATCGTGAGCCAGACCTTCTCATCCAAGAGCAGCACCTGACCTCACAAATGGATGCAAATGTCTGCATACGCACTCCAAAATCTAGTGGACAGGGTTTCTCAGAACAGTAAGATCTGTCACCAAGGTTCACGTTCTTGGAATGGAATGACCAGCTCACGCCCAGGTGTCCACAAACTTCTGACTGCATGGTGTTCAGTGTATTGTTTTAGACATTAGACATGTGCTATTTTTTCTCTTTTATTCGTAGACGAGATGTCTGCTTATCTAGAAGAAAGCTTCAAAGAGCAGATGGGATACGACCCCATGAAGTTCTACGACGAGAACTACTATTGAACCGCTTTGGAATCTTAGCAACAGACTAAATAAACTCCGTCCCTGCATCTCCGAGAGACCCAACATCTGGATCAGAGCTTTTGGGGGAAACATTTTTCCCCCCGAAATCCCACGATGAGACCCTGGAGAGGCGAGATAGACCCGGCTTGTACCCGAGCATCCTGGTGAACGCTCGGAGAACCTTCCAGACGCTGGTTCTTCATGAGAAACATCAGAGCGTCTCTGATTTCACGTCCTCGGAGTCGTAACTCCTTCTTCTCCCCGTTCTGGGCTTGTGTACTTTTTCCATATGTGCCCTTTTTCGGGGAGGAGGGTCGACCACAGCTGGTTTTCTTTAACGGAGACATGAGCACAGACGCCCAATTCTTCTTTTTCTTCTTCGTGTCGTAAGAACATGAGCTGCGGTGGAGAAGGAATCATCTCAGACTTTTATTGGTTGTGTTTGTACCACTGAAATGAGAAATTAATAACTGTTTTTATAGCGTTTATTCTTCATAATAGTAGATTTTACACGTATACACTATATGCCCAAAAGTATATGTACACCTTACAATAAGCTTGTTGTCTTTTAATTTAGTCATATCCAATTACCAGTTTGCATTTCGTTTCCTCTGGTGCTGCAGACCTTCACTCTGGACAGAGGAGGGTCATAACTAACACACACCCCCTTCCTGACCTGTGCAGTAGACGACCACTTCCTTTTACCTCCACCAGTCACGCACCGATCCCCGTTATCCCCCGTGTCTTTGCAGCACCATTGATCGGCCAGCAGAGGTCGTAACTGCAGCACGTTTGAGGAATCCCTCCAGCACTCGCACTGTCGGATGAGCCAATCATCGTCTCTTTAGGTGCAGAGCTGAGATTCAAACTCATGGACTTGAGATGTCAGCTCTGGTGCTTTTTTTATGGCATCGACAGCCTGTGCTCATTTGGGCAGGCTTTTTACTAGATGTTTTGGAAGAGTATGCCTGTGGGAATTTATGCCTGTATGCCTGTTGAACAAGAAGGCCTCGCTCACAGTCGATGAGCCGAAAAAACGGGTGTGGTCAGACTACTCTGTTCATTCAGCTGGACGTAACGACCTGACGTCCGTCATCTTCTGATTATAAACAGTTTTCACAGTTGTGTAAGTACAAGTCAAGTCATTTAGTTCCCAAATACATTTGAGGAATGTATTTAATCTCAATAAAACCAAAAACATTTACATAATATTTAATTTTCCATGTTATTAATGTGTTTATTTATCGCAGTATTTCCAGTATCCAGTCCTTTGTGGTGATCACTGATAATAAAAGTGAATCGGATGACTGGATTGGTTGAACTGTGTGTTGTTTAGGTGGTGGAACAGGATCAGTGGGAGGTCAGGCTGACCCTAATCTATATCAAATACATAACAGTCCTCCAAAAAACCCAACAACAGACCAGCTCAGAAACTCATCAACCCCCCAAAAATCAACTCCAAACCAGTTCAGTTATTAACTTCACCAGCAAACACAATAAAACCACACTAGAAATCACCCCCCCCCCAAAAAAAACCCCTGTCCTATAAACCCAACATGAAACCAGCCCAGAAACCCATCAACCTCAAAAGAACCAACCCCAAACCAGTCCATATATGAACTTCACCTGCAAGCAGCCACAGCCGTACCAGAAATCAACCCCAAAAAACCACCCTGTCCTATAAACCCAACATGTATTCAGCCAAAAAACCCATCAACCCCAAAAAATTAACACTAAACAAGTTCAGATATGAACTTCACCCGAAAAATCACCCTCTCCCAAAACCCAACATGAAACCAGCCCAGAAACCCATCAACCCCCCAAAAATCAACACCAGACAGCCACAACCAAACCAGAAATCAGCTCAAAATCAGCTCTTCTAACAGCAAAACAGCATCACCAACTGAGAAAGTCACTCAACATCACACCAGTCCAGAAATCGACCTGATAAACAGCCCTCCCATTAAAAAAACAGCTCTGCTGAAACATCCATAAAACAGTGCAAAACCAAGTGTTAACAGCCCCCCCCCCAATAAAAACCCCAAAAACCTTCCTAAACCTGCAAAAGGCAACACCGACCCTCTAACAAAAAACCTCAGTCATTATTTATGACAGTCCCCTGTAAGAAACGCTCCTGATGAAGCTTGGAACACAACCAGAGCTGAAAATAATCACTTCTACAGAATCACTTCATTTCTTCCCGTTTCCTTCAGACTTGTGTGGAAAACATGAGAAATAATGAGGAGCCTGAACGAGAGTCCGGGCTCAGGAGCCAGGAGCTGCTGTACGATACCCAATAACAGCCTGCAGATTGAAAAACCATTACTGACACACACACACACGCACGCACGCACGCACACACACACACACACACACACAGGAGTTCAGTTCAAACCCAGAAACGAAATATTCATTCATTTTCTTATCCGCTTATACAATTGGGGTTGCGCGGGTCCTCATCTTTTTGACCGGGGGCGGGAGCCTATCCTAGCCTCCCAATGGGCGCAAGGCACACAGCAACATTCCATCGCAGGACATTTCTGCATGTTTTTGGACTGTGAGAGGAAACCGGAGCTCCCGGAGGAAACCCACGCAGACACGAGGAGAACATACAAAATCCACACAGAAAGGACCCAGACCACCCTACCTGGGGATTGAACCCAGGACCTTCTCGCAGTGAGGCGACAGTGCTACCCACCGAGCCACCGTGCTGCCTAGAAACGAAATATAATGAATAATAAAATACGTTAATGTACTGAATGAACCGTGAGAGTAAATGAGAACGGATTGAGAAGCGAATTCAGATTTCTGCTAAAAAAAAACAAGACATTTACAAGCAGTTCGGAGTAGAAGACGCTCATCCTGACACATGGAAGCCATTGGGAAACACGCCGTGCTCTCCGGGAGAACGTTTCCAGCCTCTCGTTCCTCTGCTGAAGTTATTTGCTTGTCTTTCAGTTTCAAAGAACCCGAAACGTCCACGAGTGTAAATCCAGCTCGGAAACCCGGGGCGAGGGGTAACGACGAGTCTGGCGGCTTTACGGCCCCGGGAGGGAGCGAGGAGACTGTCAGACTGATGGGGGGACGTTCTGGTTTTATTCCCCCCTCGATCCGACTGTTTGTGCTGAACTGAACGGCAAAACAAACCAAACCTGCTTTTGATTTAATACATTTAAAAGAATGTGTTTTATTTACTTATTTCTGCTTTGTGTGCAGATTCTTCTGCTTCATGAGTCATGATGAAAAACAGATTTGGCTCAGTTTTTGCAATGGTGCAACCGTCCATAAATCCCCCCCAGACACAGCCAATCGTAAGTGGCATAGCGGTAAAGTGTGCTGGACCACAACTGCTGGGATCCAGGGTTCAAATCCTCAGCAGTGCTATCAGCCGGTCGGGGATCTACATCCAGTTATTGTGTAGCTTTCATCCAGTTATTGTATGGAATCCGATCGTTTGAAGGTTAAGGGCCTTGCTGAGGGGCCCAACAGCTTAGCAGAGATGGGCGTGAACCATTGAACCAGCGACCTTCCGATCACTAGTCCTGTATCTTAACCACTAGGTTATCAGTGCACATACTGACATTATTGGCTGTGCCTGTGGGGGAGGAGGTGCTGAGGCTCTGATTCTGGGGAAACTCTACCCACCGCAACCCTGGTCAGGGTAAAGCTGCGGCAAAACATACAAATTAAATGATTAAATGATGTCAGAATATGCACAACAGTTTGGGGAAGGCCCATTACCTATTCTAGCATGATTGTGCCCCTATGCACATTCATTTGATGAGTTCGGTGTGCAGAAACTCCGGTAGGCGGTGCACATCTCTGACCTCAACTATAGTGTGTAAAACACCTTTGGGATGAACTGGAACGTCAACAGCAAGCCAGACCTGCTTGTCATTGTTTAATTCAATAAGTACAAATTCCCACAGGCACATTCCACCTTCCTAAAGTAAACTTTTGCACAAGACTGTAATGACCAAAATGATGGGAGGACTTTCCACACAGTTTTGGAGTGTGTCTGTGGGAATTTGTGCACATTTACTCACAAAAAGTATCCATACCGTCAGGCACTAACATCGGACGAGAAGGAGAAGAGCTGGGCGTCATCAACAAACCAAACCATGACTGTGTGGACATTGCTATGTGCACGGTGGCACAATCATGCTGGGATTATGAAGAGCCTTCCCCAAACTGTTGCAGCAATGAAAGAAGAAGATGAAGAAGGACATAGAACTGATGTGGCTATAGAAGTGCCCTCCTATCGTACACACACTATGTCCACGCAAGTGTATATTTATAGTGTGCTGTAATTCACCCTCTGTGTCCCTTGAGGGCGCCAGAGAAGCAAAAACCGAGCAACATTACAGCGCGTCTTTTAGAGTTCTGCTGTAATAACGAGGTTCTCTTCAGCCTGGTATAAATCAACATCATCACATGTGACCTGGTCAGTTTAAAACACAAAGCACCCGACCCGCTGGACCTTGTCTTTATATCTGTTATACATACATCATATGACCAAAAGTATGTGGACCTTGTGATATGGTGTTGAAGGAGGTCGGTTCAGTTCTCATTTCTGTTTTGAACTAGAATGACTGTTAAAATGAGGCAATAAGAACATGAATTCACACTCGTGTGTGTGTGTGTGTTTGTGTGTACATGGTTGTGTGTGTCTCTATCTGTCTTTGTCCATGTGTGTGTTTGTGAGTATGTTTTCTGTGTGCAGTTGTGTATGTGCATGTCTTTGTGTGTGTGTGTATGTGTGTCTCTTTGTGTATGTGTGTGTATGTGTGAAAGAGAGTATGTGTCTGTCTTTTTATGTATTTGTGTGTATGTGCCTGTATGTGTGTGCATGTATTAGTGTGTGTGTGTATGTGTGCATGTATTTGTGTGTGTGTGTGTGCATGTATTTGTGTGTATGTGTGTCTCTTTGTGTATGTGTGTGTATGTGTGAAAGAGAGTATGTGTCTGTCTTTTTATGTATTTGTGTGTATGTGCCTGTATGTGTGTGCATGTATTTGTGTGTGTGTGTATGTGTGTCTCTTTGTGTATGTGTGTGTATATGTGAAAGAGTATGTGTCTGTCTTTTTATGTATTCGTGTGTATGTGCCTGTATGTGTGTGCATGTATTTGTGTGTGTGTGTATGTGTGCATGTATTTGTGTGTGTGTGTCTCTTTGTGTGTGTGTGTGTGTGTGCATGTATTTGTGTGTATGTGTGTCTCTTTGTGTGTATGTGTGTCTCTGTGTGTGTGTGTGTGTGTCTCTTTGTGTGTGTGTGTGCATGTATTTGTGTGTATGTGTGTCTCTGTGTGTGTGTATGTGTGCATGTATTTGTGTGTATGTGTCTCTTTGTGTGTGTGTGTGCATGTATTTGTGTGTATGTGTGTCTCTTTGTGTGTATGTGTGTGCATGTATTTGTGTGTATGTGTGTCTCTGTGTGTGTCCATGTATTTGTGTGTATGTGTCTCTTTGTGTGTATGTGTGTGCATGTATTTGTGTGTATGTGTGTCTCTGTGTGTGTGTGTGTCCATGTATTTGTGTGTATGTGTCTCTTTGTGTGTATGTGTGTGCATGTATTTGTGTGTATGTGTGTCTCTGTGTGTGTGTGTGTGTGCATGTATTTGTGTGTATGTGTGCGTGTGTGTGTCTCCTTGTGTGTGTGTCTCTTCGTGTGTGTGTGTGTGCATATGCATGTATTTGTGTGTATGTGTGTCTCTTTGTGTGTATGTGTGTGCATGTATTTGTGTGTATGTGTGTCTCCTTGTGTGTGTGTGCATGTATTTGTGTGTGTCTCCTTGTGTGTGTGTGCATGTATTTGTGTGTGTGTGTGTCTCCTTGTGTGTGTGTGCATGTATTTGTGTGTGTGTGTCTCCTTGTGTGTGTGTGCATGTATTTGTGTGTGTGTGTGTCTCCTTGTGTGTATGTGTGCATGTATTTGTGTGTATGTGTGTCTCCTTGTGTGTGTGTGCATGTATTTGTGTGTGTGTGTGTCTCCTTGTGTGTGTGTCTCTTCGTGTGTATGTGTGTGCATGTATTTATGTGTATGTGTGTCTCTGTGTGTGTGTGTGCATGTATTTGTGTGTATGTGTGTCTCCTTGTGTGTGTGTGCATGTATTTGTGTGTATGTGTGTCTCTGTGTGTGTGCATGTATTTGTGTGTATGTGTGTCTCCTTGTGTGTGTGTGCATGTATTTGTGTGTGTGTGTGTATCTCCTTGTGTGTGTGTCTCTTCGTGTGTATGTGTGTGCATGTATTTGTGTGTATGTGTGTCTCTGTGTGTGTGTGTGTGTGCATGTATTTGTGTGTGTGTGTGTCCTTGTGTGTGTGTCTCTTCGTGTGTGTGTGTGCATATATTTGTGTGTATGTGTGTCTCTGTGTGTGTGTGTGCATGTATTTGTGTGTATGTGTGTCTCTGTGTGTGTGTGCATGTATTTGTGTGTGTGTGTGTGTCTCCTTGTGTGTGTGTCTCTTCGTGTGTATGTGTGTGCATGTATTTGTGTGTATGTGTGTCTCTGTGTGTGTGTGCATGTATTTGTGTGTGTGTGTGTGTCTCCTTGTGTGTGTGTCTCTTCGTGTGTATGTGTGTGCATGTATTTGTGTGTATGTGTGTCTCTTTGTGTGTATGTGTGCATGTATTTGTGTGTATGTGTGTCTCTTTGTGTGTGTGAATATGTGTGTGCATGTATTTGTGTGTATGTGTGTCTCTTTGTGTGTATGTGTGTGTGAATATGTGTGTGCATGTATTTGTGTGTATGTGCCTGTATGTCTGTCCTCATGTGTGTATATGTCTGTCTCTCTTAGTGTGTGTGTCTCCTTGTGTGTGTGTCTCTTCGTGTGTGTATGTCTGTCTCTCTTTGTGTGTGTGTGTATGTATGTGTATATGTGTGCATGTCTTTGTGTGTGTCTGTCTCTATTAGTGTCTGTCTTTCTTTGTGAGTTTGTGTGTGTATTTGTGTGCATGTATTTATGTGTATGTGTGTCTCTCCTTGTGTGTGTATATGTCTGTCTCTCTTAGTGTGTGTCTCTTCGTGTGTGTATGTCTGTCTTTCTTTGTGTGTATGTGTATGTATATGTACTTATATGTGTGCATGTCTTAGTGTGTATGTATGTGTATATGTGTGTGCATATCTTTGTGTGTATGTGCCCGTGTGTATGTGTGTCTCTCTTAGTGTGTGTATGTGCATTTATGTATGTATGTTTCTCTTAGTGTGTGTGTCTCTCTTTGTAAGTGTGTATGTATGTGTATATGTGTGCATGTCTTTGTGTGTGTCTGTCTCTCTTAGTGTCTGACTTCCTTTGTGAGTTTGTGTATGTATGTGTGTGCATGTCTTTTGTGTGTATGTGTGTCTCTCCTTGTGTGTGTATATGTCTGTCTCTCTTAGTGTGTGTGTGTGTCTCTTCGTGTGTGTATGTCTGTTTTTCTTTGTGTGTATGTGTATGTATGTGTATATGTGTGCATGTCTTTGTGTGTATGTGCCTGTGTGTGTGTCTCTCTCTTAGTGTGTGTATGTACAGTATGTGTATATGTGCCCGTGTGTATGCATGTCTCTCTTCGTGTGTGTGTATGTGAGTGTATATGTGTGTGCATGTCTTTGTGTGTATATGTGTGTGCATGTCTTTGTGTGTATATGTGTGTGCATGTCTTTGTGTGTATGTGCCTGTGTGTATGCATGTCTCTCTTCGTGTGTATGAGTGTGTATGAGTGTGTGTGTGTGTGTGTGTGAGTGTGAATGTCGATGGAAACTTCACACTGAAGAACAGGATGTCAGTGCAGCAGCTGATGACCACAGAGCTGAGCTCACAAACACCTCCAGCGCTGAACACACTGCACTGACACACAGTTACCGAACTGACCGAACTGACCAGCGTCCAGAGAACAAACCCAGCAGTAATAAACTCTTTTAGTAATCAATCGATCCATAATAAAGAAGCAGAATCATCGTGTAAACGTTTCTAACACAGCTGTGAGTTTTGGGTTCCTGCCCAGCTGGAATGAAACGAAACCCTGAAAAATCATGAAGTGACACTAAAAGTCATTTGTATTTTTATCCGTGTGGTTTTGGGGAGACACACTGACAGTTTGCAGCTCGTCTAAGTTACAGGATGTAGAAATGGCGGAACCTGGAGATGCTAATTACGTCACAGACCAACACAAGAGGAACGAGGCTGGCGCTCGATGAAGGAAGCTGAGCGCCGGAGCGGCTCGTGCAGAGAGAAGAGGACGCCAGCCATGGAGGAGGGGATCCGAAAGAGGGGTCTGCTCTACCTGCAGCAGCAGCGATTCGGGAAGGTAAGACCACACCTCAAACTGTCAAGCTGCTGTCTGGGTAAACTGGGCTGTGCTTACTGGTGTGCTGGAGATGCTGGTGGGTGAGCACTGGTTCATAGTACCGAAATACAAAGTCACCGGATTATAAACTGAAAATAACATCAGCGTTTTAAACAGCAGGTTAGTTTCAGTTCTGGTTTCTTTCCTGACTCCAGCATAAACCAGTTTAATCCAGCAACAGACTGGCGTTTGACATCAGAAACCAGCAACAGACCAGTTTAGTCCAGCAACAGACTGGCATTTGACATCAGAAACAGCACCAGACCAGTTTAGTCCAGCAACAGACTGGAGTTTAGCATCAGAAACCATCAACAAACCAGTTTAATCCAGCAACAGACTGGAGTTTAGCATCAGAAACTATCAACAACCGTCCAAGAAGATACATGTACTAACAGCTGCAAGAGCTGGGATAGGAACTTCATATTAATGCATGTGATGAACAACAAGCTCATGACCTGGTGTCCACATACTTTTGGCCATATTGTGCTGTAATTCTCACCTCTGTCTTTGTCTGCTTGTCTGCTTCAGAAGTGGAAAAAGGTTTGGTCGGTCCTGCACCGTGAGAGCACCTGCTCCATCTCACGCCTGGAGTTCTTCGAGAGTAAAGACGGAGGAACTGGAACGCTGGAGAAACCCAAAGCCAAGCAGGAGAACAAAAAGGTGAGAACATCTGGAACAAACATGAACATTCACATTGTGGAGATGTTTTAACATTATAAAATGACAGATGTGAGAGTTCTGATACGTCTGGATGCTTCAGTAGTGTTTTGCTTGGATGGTAGACAGGTAGTGTTGGTCCCTCACAGCTCCAGGTCAATTTACTGTATCATGTGTCCATTAGGGTGTCCATTTCAACATGCTGATAGTTGCATTGGCTTATTTATAGTATTCCCCCATGATAGCATCTTCTTAGATAGAGATAGATAGATAGATAGATACTTTATTTATCCCGAAGGAAATTATTGAAATTATTGGGATTATTGAAATCTTAGGAGAGTGTTCCTGCTTTGTGCTTTGCTCTTTGAGTTCTAGATTTAGAAGAACCCCTAAAATCTGTCCTACAGAATGGAAGCAGAGCCAAGCTGATGCCAGTATTCTTTTTTATCCGGGCTTTTACCCGGTCAGCTTTGAGAGCGCGCTGACCAATAAGAGTGCACCTCCTAATAACCAGGCTGTGTCTACCACCCCTGATCCAGCCCTTCACCCCTCGTGGGAAGTTGTAGCCTAGTGGTTTAGGTACTGGGTGAGTAATTAGAAGGTTGTTGGTTCAAGCTCCACCACTGCCAGGTTACCACTGTTGGGCCCTTGAGCAAGGTCCTTCACCCCTCAAGTCCAAAATGTAAGTTGCTTCGGATAAAAGTGTCCGCTAAATGCCGAAAATGTAAATATCGACGGCCGATAGCACCTCTGAGATTCGAACCCTAGATGTTCAGATCCTGAAGGTTGTCCTAAATTTGAAGCATTTTCTCTGATGGCCTCGGAGTATTTGGACCCATCTGAAAATTTTAAAATAAATTTAGGAGCACAACAGTCTCGCCCCGTAACGTACTGGCTTCCAGGTTGCTTCTGTGCACCCAGTGTTTCTGACTCTGTCCAGGACGACTTGGTCAGTGATTGATGTTGGTCCCAGAAGGAAAGGATCTTGGTATTATCTTGTTCTTAGGTGGTGTTGGTGTCAGTTGGTATGGGTCTTGGTCTTGTCTTGGTTTAGGTTTGTAGGGGTCTCGGTCTTGTGTTGGTCCTAGAAAACGTTAGCTTGGTAACGATGCATGAACAGAACCGTGAGGAAGCTTTAACATGTTCTTTGTGATGTTGCAGGTGATAAGGATGAGCGACTGTATTCGCGTCTCGGATGCCGATGTCGACGGCTGTCCGAAAGACTGCAGGGCCTTCCTGGTGGAAACCACAGAGAAGATCTTCGTGTTTGCAGTGGAGACAGCAGAACATGAGGACTGGATACAGAAGCTGTGTGAAATCGCATTTCCTGTACGTACATTCACACGTCTCGATACTTTTAGCTCTATGTGCTTCCTGTATGAGGCACTGAACCGTACACTCACGTTTACTTACGCTGGGGGTCAATTAAGAGTAGCCAACACCCCTTCTGCATGTTTTGGGGTGGTGAGAGGACACCAGGTAACTGGAGGAAATGGGTTTGGTATTATCTTGGCCCTAGTTGGCATTGGTGTTGGTTGGTATGGGTCTTGTTATTGTCTTGACCTCAGGTGGTATTGGTGTTGTTGTGGTTCTGGGTTTAGTTGGTATGAGTCTTGTTTTTGTCTTGGTTTAGGTTGGTATGGGTCTTGATATTGGTGTTGGTGTGTTGCTGGTCTCACTAGGTATGGGTTTAGGTATTGTCCTGTCCCCAGCGGGTACTGGTGTTGGTGTGGTGTTGGTCTCAGTTAGTATTGGTCTTGTCTTGGTCTCAGTTGGTATGGATCTGGTTTGTATGGGTTTGGTATTGTCTTGACCTCAGTTGGTACTGGTGTTGGTGTGGTGTTGGTCTCAGTTGGTATTGGTGTGGTGTGGTGTTGGTCTCAGTTGGTATTGGTGTGGTGTGGTGTTGGTCTCAGTTGGTATTGGTGTGGTGTGGTGTTGGTCTCAGTTGGTATTGGTGTTGGTGTGGTGTTGGTCTCAGTTGGTATTGGTGTTGGTGTGGTGTTGGTCTCTGTTGGTACTGGTGCTGGTGTGGTGTTGGTCTCAGTTGGTACTGGTGTTGGTCTCAGTTGGTACTGGTGTTGGTGTGGTGTTGGTCTCAGTTGGTATTGGTGTTGGTGTGGTGTTGGTCTCAGTTGGTACTGGTGTTGGTCTCAGTTGGTACTGGTGTTGGTGTGGTGTTGGTCTCAGTTGGTATTGGTGTTGGTGTGGTGTTGGTCTCAGTTGGTACTGGTGTTGGTCTCAGTTGGTACTGATGTTGGTCTCAGTTGGTACTGGTGTTGGTGTGGTGTTGGTCTCAGTTGGTACTGGTGTTGGTGTGGTGTTGGTCTCAGTTGGTATTGGTGTTGGTGTGGTGTTGGTCTCTGTTGGTACTGGTGTTGGTGTGGTGTTGGTCTCAGTTGGTACTGGTGTTGGTCTCAGTTGGTACTGGTGTTGGTGTGGTGTTGGTCTCAGTTGGTACTGGTGTTGGTCTCAGTTGGTACTGGTGTTGGTGTGGTGTTGGTCTCAGTTGGTACTGGTGTTGGTGTGGTGTTGGTCTCAGTTGGTACTGGTGTTGGTCTCAGTTGGTACTGGTGTTGGTGTGGTGTTGGTCTCAGTTGGTACTGGTGTTGGTATGGTGTTGGTCTCAGTTGGTACTGGTGTTGGTGTGGTGTTGGTCTCAGTTGGTACTGGTGTTGGTGTGGTGTTGGTCTCAGTTGGTATTGGTGTGGTGTTGGTCTTTCTTGGTATTGCTCTTGTCTTGGTCTCAGTTGGTATTGGTCTTGGTTTAGGTTTGTATGGGTTTGGTATAGTCTTGACCTCAGCTGGTATTGATGTTGGTGTGGTGTTGTTCTCAGTTGGTATTGGTATTGTCTTGGTCTTGGTATGGATCTTGGTCTCAGTTGGTATTGGTCTTGTCTTGGTCTTGGTATGGATCTTGGTTTCGGTTGGTATGGGTCTTGGTCTTGTCTTGGTCTCAGTTGGTTTGGGTCTTGTTTTTTTTTTTATCTTGGTTTAGGTTTGTATGGGTTTGTTATAATCTAGGCCCCAGTTGGCACTGGTGTTGGTGTTGTGTTGGTCTTGATTGGTATGGGTCTTGGTATTGTCTTGGTCTCATTTTGTTATTGGTGTTGGTGTGGTTTGGGTCTTGATCTGGTCTTGGTTTAGGTTTGCACAGGTCTTGGTGTTTTCTCTCAGTCTTGATCCATATTCCAGATATTTTTATTGTCTTGGTCTCAGTTAGTGCGGGTCTTGTTTTACCTGATATGGGTCATTGGTGTTGTGTTTGTCTCTGTTGTCATGAATATTAATCACAAGAAATAAAACACAGCACATAAAATTAAACACAGAGTAAAAACCAACACAAAAATTGTTTGTAGGTTTTTAATATACAGTAGATTTAAATGCAGAGGTGGAGGGTGTGGACCAAACTCCCAGGGGTCAACGTGGTCATATTTTTAAATCAATGGTAAATGAGCTGTTACGATAGTATATGCAGGATGAAAAAAGGGCATGAAAGAATGGAAAGAAGCGACTCTTGACCCAGGGATGAGTTTGTTAACCAGATCTGAGGTCATGATGCACTGTGTCATGTGTCATGTTGTGGTGGAGGATTTAAATACCGAGGGTCTCGGTTTGGTCTGCAGTCGTGTGATGATTTTTGTGATGATTTTTGGTGACTGGTGTTCATTCATGTTGATTTGTGACCGTATGTGTCTCCTCTGCAGATGAACTGGGGTGAAAGAGCGGCGGCGCGGCGGAACAGTCTACCCACCGAATTCAGCGATGTTTCGATGACCCAGAACTCGCTCTACGGCGGTAAAGAGGCCGGTAAGAACAGATCTCACGGTATCGGTGCCTAAATCGGTCACGCCGGATTATTTTTGTACACCACGCTGGTCACACGCTGACACCAGAGTCACACTTCTTCATTCCACTGCTGCGTAGTGGAAAAAACGTGGCCCGTTTTCTTCCTCCTCTGTGCCGAGAGAGAATAAGAGCAGCGACGGCCTCCTAACAGACGTGTGCTTATCAGTCGTGGTGCGATACATCCTGCTGCCGGCGACTCCGCCCGTTTATCTTCTCACTCTTCTAGCTGAGCTGCCCATGATGTTTATTATGTTGGAAATCATTTAGCAACGTCTGCAAATCCTCAACCTCAACCTAGTATATCAGTATCATATGACCAAAAGTATTTGGACGCCTGACCACGAGCATGTTTAATAATAAAGCCACCTTCATGGATCATTTCAGCTAGAACAATAGCTTCTCTTTTGAGTACGTCTGTAGGAATTTGTGCCCATTCAGTCCAAAAATGACACGTTTGTATGGCTGGGCACTGAACTCAAAGTCTCAGTTGATGTTCCCATTCATTCCCAAGCTGTTCAGTGGGCACTTGTGCGTTGCAGGCTCATGGTCAGGCGTCCAAATACTTTTGGCCATGTGATACTAATTTTGTAGGTTGAGGATTTGCAGAGGTTCTCAAATGAACTTCAGAACAATAATCATCATGAGCAGCTCAGAGACAGCAGGACTCCTTCAGTTGTCCTGTGTGGTCCAGGTCTCAGTGGGTCTGAGCTGGTCTTTGGACTCTGGGAGGAAACCGGAGCTCCCGGAGGAAACCCACACAGCCACGGGGAGAACATGCAAACTCCACACAGAAAGGACTCAGACTGCTCCACCTGGAAATCGAACCCAGACCCTTCTTGCTGTGAGACATAAAAAACTCTTAAATAATGAAGTTTTCTTTTCTTTTATCCTTTTGTTCTCTCGCTGTGCCAGGTGAGTGTTGTGTTCAGGAAGTTTGGTTTGTGGCGAGAGTTTCTGTGCATTGTGGGAACTAACTGTAACTTTTTAGCTCCGAAAAAAGTAACAGCACACGAATCCGGGGGCGACCGCGCCTTCTGATCTAACGGAGCGGCTTCGAAATGCACTTTATCGGGAAAAGAACATGTTCTGGCTTTAAACTCTCAGCCTTCCATCTAAAATACTTTCTGATACACCTCCGTACACCTCTGTGCACCTCTGTACACCTCTAGATGTACTAAATGGTCAGGGCTCTGTGGAGGTCTTTATTGACCTCGATTTGTGCACAGGGACAGTAAGCAGGTGTCTCTGATTGCTGGGGATGTTTAGAGATGTCCATGATTTGTTCTGAGCGAAAGAAAGAAAGAAAGAAACAAGGATGTAAGGAAAGAAGGGAAAAAAAATAGAAAAGGAAGAAACAAAGAAAGGAGGTAAGAGAAGAAGAAAGAAAGAAAGAAAAGAAGAAAGAAAGAAAGAAAGAAAGGAAGAAGGAAAGAAAAAGACAGAAATTAGGAAAAAGAAAGAAAGAAGCAAAAAATAAGGAACGAAGTAAAGATGGAAAGAAAAAAGAAGTTAAGAACTAAAAAAGGAAAGAAAGAAGAAAAGAAAGAATTGAGTAAAGAAGAAAAGAGGGAAAGAAGGAGAGAAAGAAAGAAATAAATAAAGAAGGAAGTATGAAAAGATGGAAAGAGACAAAGAAAGAAAGAAAGCAGGAAAGAAAGAAAGAACGAAAGAAGGAAAGAAGAAAATAAAGAGTCAAAAATAAGAAATGAGAAAGAAAGAAGTAAAGAAGTAAAGAAACAAACAAAGACAAAAATAAGAAACGAGAAAGAAAGACGTAAGGAAGTAAAGAAACAAACAAACAAAGACAAAAATAAGAAACGAGAAGAGAAAGAGGGAAGGAAGGAAAGAAAGAAGTAAAGAAGGAAATGAAGAATGATTATTCCTCTATACACAATGTAAGCTCTATAAAGCTCTATACAGTAATCCCTCCTCGATCGCGGGGGTTGCGTTCCAGAACGGTGGAAATCCGCGAAGTAAAAACGATGTGTTTATATGGTTATTTTTATATATTTTAAGCCCTCCCACACTCTTATAAACATTTCCCGCACAGTTATACAGCATAAAGCAGAATCTAATGCTTCTCTCCTTCGCCGAGCCAATCAGCACCCAGGATACTTAACCGCGTGCTCTGATTGGGTAGCTTCTCAGTCATCCGCCAATAGCGTCCCGTGTATGGAATCAACTGGGCAAACCACCTGAGGAAGCATGTATCAGAAATAAAAAGACTCCTTGTCCGCAGAAATCTGCGAACCAGCGGAAAATCCGCGATTTATATTTAGATATGCTTGCATATAAAATCCGCGATAGAGTGAAGCCGTGAAAGTCGAAGCGCGATATAGCGAGGGATTACTGTAAAGACATAGGGGTCACTAAATAATACCATTTATTTTGGAAACGGGACGTCCATTAAGGTCAGGATCAGGCGTCCAGATACTTTTGGTTGTATTGTTTACTGATCACAGTGATCATAAGGTTGCTAAATCCAGTCCCATCAGCACCACGTGGACACTGTTGGGTCCTGAAGAATTCTCTTAACCCTCAGTTACTAAATCTAATAAATGCTTCAAATGTAATTTAGATTACTGTTCAGTGTGGGTGTCGTACAGCCCCGGGGACTCGATGACCTGGGTTTGAACCTTGTTTACATTGTGGCTTTATGGCAGGAGCTACCAAATACACAGGAACATAGCTGGTGCAGCTGGACACTATTGGTTCAAGACTGCATGCCCGATCTGGTGCCCGGTGTTTTTAAGGTGGCACCTGGCCAGCCATGATGCTAACCAGGACAAGGTGGTACAGAAAAGGAACTGGGTGAGCTGGTAACGTAACTGTTGCGTCGTATCATCTATTCGTGTAGCGGTGGGGCGGGTACAGGAAGGAACCGTGTCATCCTCTGGTCTGTGTGAAGGGAGAAGTTCAGCGTACACAAGCTGCTGTTTCGTTTGTGTCGCATGACGAACTTCCTCTGGTGGAAGTCGTTGTAGTGCAGCGTGTTACAGACCTGCAACATTCGAACCCGAGCTCCAAACCACAGCTGTGTTGTTTTACACCAGGAGGGTTTGCACTCATTTCACCAGCTTTTACAGCTACTATTCCTCTTCCCTGAACCGCAGCCTCGTGAAGCTCGCACGACTGTAAGCGGTGGCGCTCGTGCACCAGCACATATTACTTATACTTATTTATGGAGGACCTGTTTGTAACCAGGGTGGCACGGTGGCTCGGTGGGTAGCACTGTCGCCTCACAGCAAGACGGTCCTGGGTTCGATCCCCATGTTCTACCCGTGTCTGTGTGGGTTTCCTCCGGTTTCCTCCCACAGTCCAAAAACATGCAGTCATGTTAATTGGAGACACTGAATTGCCTTATAGGTGGGTGTGTGTGTCCAGGGTGTTATTGTGTGCCTTGCGCCCATTGAAAAGCTGGGATAGGCTCCAGCACCACTGTGACCCTGACTGGATAAGTGGTTAAGAAAGAGAGTGAATGAGTGTTTGTAACCAGCTGGTTTAATTCCCCCAGGCATGAGGTCCCAGTTTTCATAGGTTCGGTCAAACTAGCCCTGTTTATATGGGCACAGAGAAGCCACCACGTCTAGCCAATCATAAGCACTAAAAAGGCTGCAGAGATGGTCGTACGTTCAACATGTTCTCATCTCAGCACTGGACGCTCAGAGCACTTTTAGAGTGACCGTTGGGTTCTTTTTTACCTTCCTGACCAAGACCCATCTAGCCTGGATGCTCAATTTGGCTTGACCGCCAACTCTTGGAAGGTTCGAGGTTGAGAAGAGGGCATGTCTAAATCCTTAGATCCCTTAAAATGCTCCTGCTGAGGCGCCTTAATTCTGAGTGATAATCTGACTGAATAATGAGGGAGCGTCCGACGCTTCCTTAGTGCTGAAGGTCATTTGGGCTAGTTATGGACAGTTTAAGTGTTTTCGGTACACAGAGAGAGACGTTAGCCGACGTGCTAGCGGGTTGTAAGCTAAAACCACCCTGACGTAATAGTAGAGCGCCTAAATAATCTGCCTCATGAGCAAGTGAGGTGAACTGGAGATACAAAATTGTCCATCGTGTGTAACCAGTAAGGTGTTTATGGCTCGTTCATTGTTCATCTACTTATTTCCATTTATCTGGTTGCTGACCGTCCTCTTTCTCTTTTACCCTCAACTCCTCCAAGCACATATTAGTTATAAATCTACATAAATCTAAATATACATATATATACATATTATGGCAAGCCAAACAGGAAATATATAGCAAACACTGATTTATATGGAATGAAACTCAATATATATATATACTGTATATATTAAAACTATATATATATTAAAAGTATATATAAATATATATATATATATATACAGTATATATATATATATATAAATATATATATATATATATATATATATATATATATAAATATATAATAAAAACTGATATACTGTATATGGAATGAAAACTGATATATAATTAAAATGAAACTTGATATATATAAAATAAAAAAAAAAAAAAAAAATATATATATATATATATATATATATATATATATATATATATATATATATCAGTATTCATTCCATATATATCAAGTTTCATTTTATATATATCAGTTATCATTTTATATATATCAGTGTTTGCTATATATTTCCTGTTTGGCTTGCCATAATATATATATATATATATATATATATATATATATATATATATATATATATATAATTGATTTTAAATCTATATTTTCTTGATTTTCTGTCTCCAGTGATGAAGGACTTTAAGGTGACCATGAGACGCACCGACGCGGCGGACAGGTGCTGCCTCCAAGGACATTACCTGCTCCGGACAGACTTTGACAGCCTCCTTCTGAAAGACCCGAAGACGGGCGAGGTTCTCTTCACCTGGCCGTACTGCTACCTGCGCAGATTCGGGAAAGACAAGGTAGCTGGTAAAAAGCGAGGTAGTTGGGACGGTATGGAAAATGCAAATAAAATAAAAACACAGAGTTTCTTACATTTACTGACTTTTATTTGATGTCAGACAGGATGAACCTGAGATAATTTATGTTTCATCTGCTCAACTTTATTTCATTTATTAATAAACATCCATTCCTGCATTTCAGGCCTGCAACACATTCCAAAAAAAGTTGAAATGGGGGCCATTTAGGGCTAGTAATGAGGTGAAAAAACTAAATAAACAGGTGATTGTGATCATGGTTTGGTACAAAAGCAGCATCCAGGAAAGGCTGAGAGTCTCTGATGAGTAAAGATGATCAGAGGATCCAGTTTGTCCACAAATGTGTGAGAAAATGATCGAAATGTTTAAAAACAATGAACCTCAAAGAAGGTTTGGAAGGGATTTGCATGTTCTCCCTCTACAGTGCATAATATCATTAAACCATTCAAGGTATCTGGAGGAATTCCAGTGTGTAAAAGCTTAATATGAACGCTCGTGATCTTCCATCCCTCAGACGGCGCCGCATCAAAAACCTCCACTCAACACTAGCTGATATAACCACATGGGTGAGGGATTAGTTTATTAAACCTTTATCAGCTCTACAATACAGAGTTACTGCACAAATGATACTTCAAACTTTACTGTGCAAAAAAGAAGCCTTATGTTAACCATGTCCAGAAGCGGCGTCGACTTCTCTGGGCTCTGAGGCATCTGGGATGGACCATCACACAGTGGAAGCGTGTATTGTGGTCAGATGAAATCGCTCGGTCTCCTCTTTATTTTGGAATGTGTTGCAGGCCTGAAATGCAGGAATGGATGTTTTTTAATAAATGAAATGAAGTCGAGCAGATAAAACATGAAATATCTCAGGTTCATCCTGTCTGCAACTCTGTGTTTTTTTTATTATTTGCATTTTCCATGCCGTCCCAACTTTTTCTGATTTGGGGTCGTACAAATAATCGACACTTGTGCACCTTTATACAGATTACACATCAACGAGAGTTTATTTACATGTGAAAAGAACTCTGTTGGTTGCTCCACATTTTAAGGGATCTAAGGATTTAGACACGCCCTCTTCTCAGGAGTGTTGGATGATTGGAAATGTATCTATGTAAATATAAGTGTGTGTTTTGCATGTTCTCCTCATCTCACCCGGTGTTTCCTGTTTTCTGTGACAGACCACGTTCTCCTTCGAGGCGGGCAGACGGTGCCAGTCCGGCGAGGGCAACTTCGAGTTTGAAACCAAGCTGGGCAACAACATTTTCCAGTACATCGAGGAGGCCATCAACATCCAGAAGGCGGGTTTGTCTCATCAACAGGCCGATCAGGACGGCGTTCCACAGCCACCCAAACTCACGCCCCCTCCAGAAGACGGTGCCGCCACCGTCTACAGCATGTTAAACCAGGGTGGCATAATCGAGAGACCCAAACACACCTCGCCACACCGATCGCTGGAAATGCCGGCGGACAAGCACCTCACCGGGGTCAAGAGTCTCAACCTGGACATGCGACCTCAACCGAAAAAGAGTCAGGTCAAGAGCTTCCGGAGCTGCCCACTGGTGAGCACTGAGGACGACGACCCGACGTACTCCAGGGTCGCCACGCAGGCCCCTCCAGTCCCACAGGAGAGGAGTCCGAAACGAGTCGAGCAGGACGAACCGAACCGAACCTTCCACCCGGCATCCAGATCCGACGACCCGGAGTACTCGCTTCCCTTCGACAACATCGCCAAGAACACCATGACGGACATCCTCACGTCGTCGCACATGGCAGTGCCCACCGTACTCGAACCCGGCGTGAGGAGCGCCGAGCCCCTGTACGACAGCATCGACGAGTCCGCCATCAGACCTTCCTGCCAACACCGACCGCCGAAACACTCCAATAAATACACTCGACCCGAACACATCTACGACGAGCCCGAGGGTCGCGCGGCCGCACCCGGCGTCCCTACGGCGCTCTACGATGACCCCGAGGAGGTCAAAGGTCAGGCCTGGAAGGTCCAGGCCGCCGGGGACCCAAGCGGTCACGAGTACCCGTATAACTCGCAGGTGGACGACTACGCCGTTCCCAAACCTCCCCGAAGGGCAAACGTACCCAAGCAGGAGAAAGAGGAAGCGAGCGAGGACTCGTCACCGTACGATAACGTCCAGCGGATGAGAGACGTGTGACTGTGGACCGATTTTGTCTTTAATATACGAAGTTCTTGCTGAACACAAGAAACACTCGCACGAAGACGCCGATGCTTTTTCATAATTCTGATTGTCGGATTTTTACCTTCTGAGGTAAACTAAGAAGTTACCTAAGTTCTCGAGGTCCTCAAAAAAGACCAATTTAAATATGAAATATAATCAACTGTGTACATACGAGCTAACAAAGTAAATAAAATGATATTTTAACGATGTTTTTATTTGTGATGTTAGTTCTTGACAGTTAGGGTGAGTTTGGTTCCCTTCTCTTCCAACATAGTGCATGATAGTGCACCGAATCCTGCAGGCACGATCCAAAATCTTGTGTAAATCCTTCCCTGGAAGCTGCAACAGCAACAAGCCTAAACTCACACGTCCACATACTTTTGGCTGTATAGTGCATGCATACACATGCTGATCGAGGCCCGGCTCACGGTCGACGTTCCAGTTCATCTCAAAGGTGATGATACCGCTTAACATGCACAAATTCCAATAGTCATACTCCAAAATCTAGTGAAAAGCCTTCTCGAAAGAGTGGCTGTTGTTCTAGCAAGTAGAGGTCACTCTGTTTTCGAAACAGGACGTCCAAGCAAGCTCATGGTCAGGCGTCCGAATACTTTCGGCCATACAGTGTACCTCATCAGTACAAGGTCGTGACGTCTCTGTGCCCGTATGAACCATTAAACAGAGCCACTAGCATTACAAAGAAAAAAGCCTAAACCTGATTCAGAAAGACACGTCAGCTCGAAGCTGCTGGATCACAGGTGTCACTGTCCACAGTCAAGCAGGCTTTACTTCTGTCAGCGCTTTGCTTCAAGCAACCAGTACAACCAAGCCAGGCCTTCACAGCTCTGAACAGCTCTGGAATGAACAGGGGCACAAATTCCCACAGACATACTTCAAATCATAAATCTTGGCCATTTAGTCTGCCTTGTTAGTTGGCTGGTGACGTCTCTGTGCCCGTATAAACAGGGCTAGCTTGACTGCAACTATTAGATGGAGCAACAGTGGCCGAAACACATGAATTAGAGGACTAGGAATTAGAAGTGGTGTCCGAATACTTTTGACCACACAGTGTAAATGAGCGTTTATGAGGAACCACGTGGTTGTGTGTGTATGTGTGTGTGTGTGTGTATGTGTGTGTGTGTGTGTTTTTATCTCACACACTTGAACACACTCATTTGTTCCACTGATGAAGCAAGAGTGGAAAATTCATCACCGACGCCGCGCGGCTCAAACCGCAGCGACCTTCTGCAGCGGCGGCAAAGTCACGCCGCATCTCTTCAGTCTGCCAATCGGGTGGTGATTAGATTAGAGCCCGAGCAGCCGCGATAACTGATAATTCTCTCTCCTGATTGGGTTACGGCGCCGGGAGCTCCCGGGTAATTACAGCCTCTCTCACCGATCCACCGACTGCGGGCTTCACGAACACGCCTGTGGGGACCGGCGCAGAAGACGGACGGATGGCAGCTCGGACGATTCCTGTGATAACTAAGAACTAAGAACAGTTTAGGGAAGGACCTTTGTTGTTCTAGCATGAAGCAGCTTTCAGTGCCCAGCCATTCAATTCAAACGCTAAAACAGGCACAAATTCCAACAGACATACTCCAAAATCTAGTGAGACGCCTTCTCAAGCTCATGGTCAGGCATCCGAATACTTTCGGCCATACAGTGTACCTCATTAGTACATGGCTGGTGACGTCTATGTGCCCGTATAAACCATTAAACAGAGCCACAAGCATTACAAAGGAAAATCCCAAACATGCTGGATCACAGGTGTCACTGTCCACAGTCCAGCAGGCTTTACTTCTATCAGCTCTTTGCTCCAAGCAACCAGTAGAACCAAGCCAGGCCTTCTCGTCCAACACAGTGCCTGATGTGATGGGCACCAAATCCTGCAGGCACGATCCAAAATCTTGTAAAAAGCTTGGAATAAGATGTCCAACAACCCTAAGTCAGGTGTCCACATACTTTTGGCTGTATAATGCATGCATACAAATGCTGATCAAGGCCCGGCTCACGGTCGATGTTCAAGTTCATCTCAAAGACGTTCAGTGTTTTTGGTGTGAAATAATACAGTCAAGAATTAAAAGAGTTTAAAAGGCCCAGAATTTCAGTATAATTCCCCCTGCTCATGTGACTTTGGAGGCTCAACAGTTAAAAGCTGCCCCTGGGGGGCCCCTGAGCGAGGCCCTTAACCCTCAGATGCCTGTATTTTGTCATGCATTAGTCGAATAAAAAAATTATTACAACTGAATATGTAGATCAGTGTGTATTACAGATGTGCACCCACTTGGTGACGCTGTTTCTCTATAAAACTGGAACCATAATGAGAACTGGAAGCTTTTTGGAATCCCAGTTTATAAACACAATTCCAGTCGAACACAGACGACTTAAGTGACCAAACCAGTGATGAGTGTGATCAAAAGTATATGGACTCCCCAACTAATTATCGAATTCAGCAGTTTCACCCACATGAATCGCTTACAGGTGAATAAAATCGATAATATAAAATATTTTATGCCTATAAACTCTTATTGCAACAGTTTAGGGAAGGACCTTCTCTTGCTCTAGCATGATTGTGCCCCCCATTACAAAGCTAGTAAAGACAGCTCCACAGATCCAGTGGCCTGCAGAGAGCCCTGAACTGGATACAGATTCCCACAGATACACTCTAAAACCCTGTGGAAAGTGTTTCCTGAGGAGTGAACGCTGTTACATCATCCAGTTGTTTATGAAAAAAGACTGGGAAAAGGGTTTAGGGTGAGGATTAAGATTAGGGTTAGGATTAGGATTGAGATGCGGGTTAGGATTAGGATTAGGATAAAGATTAGGGCTGGGGTTAGGATTAGGCCTAGGGTTGAGGTTAGGATTAGGATTAAGGGTGTGGTTTAGTATTAGGATGAGGGTTAGGATTAAAGGTGTGGTTTAGTATTAGGATTAGGGTTATGGTTATTATTTAGTATTAGGGGTGTGGTTGAGTATTAGGATTAGGGTGAGAATTAGGACCAGAGTTAGTTTTAAAAATAGGGTTGAGATTAAGATTAGGGTTAAAACTGAGGTTCTGTTTGGGGTTAGGACTAGGATCCTGATTCGGTTTAGTGTTTGGGTTAGGATTAGAGGTCAGATTAGGTTTAGGATTAGGGCTAGTAATAGGGTTGGGGTTAGGGTATAGATTGAGTTCTGATTAGGGTTTGGACTAGGATTAGGGTTAGGGTTTGGTTTAAGGTTTAAGGTTAGGGTTAGGTCTAGGGTTCTGATTAAAATTAGGGTTAGGATTGGGGTTAGAATTAGAAATTGGGTTAGAATTAGGACAGGGGTTCTGATAGAGGGTAGGGTTAAGACTAGGATTAGGATTAGAGTTAGGATAAGCTTTAGTTTTAGGATTAGGGTTCTGATTAGAATTAGGGTTAGGATTAGGGTTAGGATTAACAATAGGATTGGGGTTAGGATTAGGGTTAGGTCTATGGTTCTGATTAGGATTAGGGTTAGGATTAGGGTTCTGATTAGAATTAGGGTTAGGATTAACAATAGGTTTGGGGTTAGGATTAGGGTTAGGTCTATGGTTCTGATTAGGATTAGGGTTAGGATTAGGGTTAGAATTAGACACGCCCACACGCGTATGTTATGTAACCCGAGATCCAAACTAAAGAGTCGAGCTCCGATGGCGGTGGACTAGTGTAACAGAGCGCTGCGCCGCCTGATCGCCATGGCAACACTACTTAAGTGCGTGCTGATGCTTTCGGAACAAGACGTCCACCGAGCTCACGGTCAGGCGTCCGCGTCCTAATTCAGCGCGTTTTTCGGGCCGAAGCTCGAACGAACCGGCGTGGATCGATAAGCAGACGTGGACTTGTAGCCGGACGCCGCCGGGCGCTTAATTGGTTCCACTGGATCCAATTTAATAGCGGCGCTCGTTAATGAGAGCATCTGACGGAACGGATGGGAACGACGCAGCCTGGTCGTCTGCACCATCAAACCCTCGTTTCTCTAAATTCATTACTCTGATAACTGCAGCTAACGGCGCCTTTATAAACGCAGCCCAGGCTCAGATGACATTTATCCATATTTTATTTCACTTCTTCTTCTCCTGGGCGAGAACGAGGACGAAACTCTTCCATCCAGACTCGAGTGATTTCACACACAATCACACACACACACACACACACACCGACGCTCGCTGCGGTTCCGCCGGCCGAGGTGACACAGAGAAATGGAGCGGAACTCCGTTCTTCAACTGAAAGCAACAGGACAGAAAAAGCTGCCGGAGAATCTCTGACAGCTTCATTTTTAGCCGTTTTGGGGAGCGTTTCAGGCCGGCGCTGTTCTGGTCCACGCTGAGCTGACAGAGGAATGAAGCTTTAAAAGTGCAGCAGGAACCGTTTCATGCTCAGTTTTACACATTTCAGTCAGGGGACGTGAAAAATGAGTCCGGATTCCATCGTACAGTCAAAAGTATGTAGACACCTGACCATAAACTTGCTGGACATCTCGTGTTGGATTAGGGTTAGTATTAAGATTAGGGTTGGGGTTAGGATTAGGGTTCTGATTAAGGTTTCTGATTAGAATTAGTGTTAGGGTTGAAATTAGGGTTTGGATTAGGAACAGGATTAGGTTTAGGATTAAGATTAGGGTTGGGATTAAGATTAGGGTTGGAATAGGACTAGGGTTCTGATTAAGGTTTCTGATTAGGATTAGTTTTAGGGTTTGGGTTGAAACTAGGGTTTGGATTAGGACTAGGATTAGGGTTGGGGTTAGGATTAAGATTGGGGTTAGGGTTCTGATTAGGGTTAGGTCTAGGAATAGGCTAGGGTTAGGGTTAGGACTTAAAACAAATCCCACTACGCTGTATGGTCAAAAGTATGTAGACGCCTGACCATAAACTTGCTGGACTTATCGTTCCAACACCGTAGCACTTTTTTGAAGCTTTTGTCCCAATATTTTGGACTGTGTGTGTCAGGATTTGTGACAAGAACGCCTGGCTCACAGTCACAGTCGAGGTCCTAATTCATCCCAGTTTTGCTCAGGGTTGAGCAAACTGGCCCAACCAGGTCTTTATTGACCTCTCTTTGTGCACTGTACAGTCATGCTGGATAAGCATAGGACCGATGTGACGTCCCAGTTCATCCCAGATGTGGTTAACTGGTTTGAGTTTAGACCTGGCTTACATTTGACATTCCAATTCATCCCAAAAGTGTTCAGTGAGTCTGAGGTCAGAGCTCTGTGCAGGCTCACAAATGCTCTTTTGATTAAATGAACACAAATTCCCACAGACACTTTATAAGCTTGTGAAAAGCCTTCTCAGAAGAGCAGAGGCTGTTGTGGATGTGAACTGGCGGTGACTCCATGCACCAAAATGGCTTTAAAATGGGATCTTTAACAAGACTATGTGCAGGTGTCCACATATTTTTGGTAATTTATCTTTTATAACTGCTGAGATCACCTCCCCTAACACACACAACACACACACACACACACACAATTGTGGAAATGGAACCCACTGATCCAGGATGTTGTTACTGGTTGGATGGTACCTACACTCACCACGGTGTTGGCATGAGCACTACAGTCACGGTGTTGGCACCAGCGCTATAATCACGGTGTTGGCATGAGCACTACAGTCACGGTGTTGGCACCAGGGCCATATAGTCGCGGTGTTGGCATGAGCACTACAGTCACGGTGTTGGCATGAACACTGTAGTCGTGATGTTGAGAGGCACAGCGGTGTGAGTGACTGGAAAGCGAGCTGCTGTAAGGTAGATGGTGTGAGGAATGAATTCTGTTCAAATCTCATCCAGATGGGGACTTAAATCTATTATTAGACCATTAGATCGGACCTTGTGGCAACAGTTTAGGGAAGGCCCTTTCCTGTTCCAGCATGGACAGTGCACCTGTGCTTTGATGACCAAGAGTGGGCTGCACAGAGCCTTGACCTTCAACCATACTGAGGACCTTTAGGATGAACTGGAACGTCGACTGTGATCCAGGCCTTTTCATCCAACATTAGCACAAGTTTAAAGAACAGGGCACAAATTCCCACAGACGCACTCATACACTCAGTCTGAGTTCTTGTATCAGGACTTATTTAGAGCAGAAGACCTGAGACCGATAGACTCGTTAACGTCGGCATTAAACAGGTGGAGAGAAACAGACGGTTCCTGACGGTTCCACCCGCCCAGGTTCCTAAAACGGCTCGGCATGCTGGGTAAGCGAAGGTGTGGTAAACATTTGAATCTGGGTACTGAAGCGGAGTGTGGCATTGATTTGCACCTGCATGAAAGGACGGTTTGATACAAGCTTCTAAATGAGTGTGAGTTCTGGATGAGTGGGCTCCGCGTTCAGCTTCTGCTGAGAGGCGATAAAGGACGAACGAGAGAGAGAGAGAGAGAGAGAGAGAGAGTGTGTGTGTGTGTGTTAGAAAGTGTGTGTGTGTGTGAGAGAGAGTGTGTGTGTGTGAGAGAATGTGTGTGTGTGAGATAGTGTGTGTGTGTGAGAGAGTGTGTGTGTGTGTGTGAGTGTGTGTGAGAGAGAGACAGTGTGTGTGTCTGCGTTAGAGTGTGTGTGTGTTTGTATGTGTGTGAGAGAGTGTGTGTATGTGTGTAAGAGTGTGTGTGTGTTAGAGTGTGTGTGTGTGTGTGAAAGAGAGTGTGTGTGAGAGAGTGTGTGTGTGAGAGTGTGTGTGTGTGTGTGTGTAAGAGAGTGTGTGTGTGTGTGAGAGAGAGAGTGTGTGTGTGTGAGAGAGTGTGTGTGAGATAGTGTGTGTGTTAGAAAGTGTGTGAGTGTGTGTTAGAAAGTGTGTGTGTGTGTGTGTGAGTGTGTGTGTGAGAGAGAGACAGTGTGTGTGTCTGCGTTAGTGTGTGTGTGTTTGTATGTGTGTGAGAGTGTGTGTATGTGTGTAAGAGAGAGAGTGTGTGTGTTAGTGTGTGTGTGTGTGTGAAAGAGAGTGTGTGTGAGAGTGTGTGTGTGTGTGAGAGAGAGAGTGTGTGTGTGAGAGAGTGTGTGTGTTAGAAAGTGTGTGTGTGTGTGTGTGAGTGTGTGTGTGTGTTAGAAAGTGTGTGTGTGTGTGTGTGTGTGTGTGTGAGTGTGTGTGTGTGTGAGAGAGAGAGGTTAACACACTGTATGGCCAAAAGTATGTGGACGCTTGACTATGACCTTGTTGGACATCACATCCCAAACCTTGGACATAAAAAGCTGACTCACAGTTGACATTCCAATTCATCCCCATCATCTTTACCTTTGTCTAAATGGACCTTTATTAAGTACTCACGTTGGGCGAGTTTGCAATAGACGTTCCAGTTCATCCCAATGGTGTTTAATAGGCTTCAGGTCAGACAGTCGACATTCCAATTCATCCCAGAGCTGTTAAACAGGGTTGAGCAGGTCACTGGAGTTCCATTCCTCCACATCATGTTTGATAGGCTTCAGGTTGAAAGAAAAGGCCTCGCTCACAAGTGACATTCCAATTCATCCCAAAGATGTTTAACTGGTTTATGATCAAGGCTCTGTGTAGACCACTAAAGTTCTCCACACCAAACTGACTCTGCTTTGTGTATAAGAATGGCACAGTACTAGAACCGGAATGGGCCTTCCCTAAACCGTTGCTACAAAGTTGGAAACACAAGTTTTTCATGTATATACATACAGTTCAGATAAAGCAGCTGTAAAACAGACAATGAATAGACGAATGATTAAATATAATTGATTTTATACAACCTACTAATGGTTGTGATCGTTGTAGGTGGTGTCCACATACTTTTGACCACGTAGCAGATCACTTCACGGCGTAACGTATGCACGCAATTAGAAAGAAAAGCCAAGAGCTATTAGCTGACGCCTGCGTTCACGGCTCATTGCGAAGCGCAATTAGGAAGCGACACACGCCGTATGCCGTCTACACGGACGTAGGGACGAGGCGAGCCGGTGCAGCGCGGTGAGGGAGCGCGGCCCTAATTGCTCGGCTACGTCGTCGTTGGTCTTCATTAGCGCCGCGCGGGGCCACGACGGACACGCACGCATCACACACAGACGGAGACGTGGGTTGATGTTTCAGACAATTATTTATTCCGGCTTCTACCCTGGAACGGTGAGTTCTGAGCACCGAGCGGCACAGAGCGTTCCCTCAGAGGTCCTGCTCAAACTGATCAATCAGAGACAATTATACTTCATCCTGTACTGTATATCAAAGGTGCCATAGGTGGCGGGGTGGCACAGATGGTACTGCTTATGCCTGACAGTTCCAGAGTCCCAGGTTTGATCCTGAATTCTACAGTAGACTGATACACACTAATGAGCCAAAACATTAGAACCACCTCACAAAAATCTGCATGTAAGTTTAAGGGATCTGTTAGATGTTGGTGGTTCCTGGAACTGGACATCGGTGGTTCCTGGAACTGGACATTAGTGGTTCCTGGAACTGGACATCAGTGGGTCCTGGAACTGGACATTGGTGGTTCCTGGAACTGGACATTAGTGGTTCCTGGAACTGGACATCAGTGGGTCCTGGAACTGGACATCGGTGATTCCTGGAACTGGACATCGGTCGTTCCTGGAACTGGACATTAGTGGTTCCTGGAACTGGACATCAGTGGGTCCTGGAACTGGACATCGGTGGTTCCTCAAACTGGTCATCAGTGGTTTCACGAACTGGACATTGGTGGTTCCTGGAACTGGACATAAAAGCAGAAAGTCGCCTGGTCAGAACTGGACATCGGTGGTTCCTGGAACTGGACATCAGAGAAATTTGTCACCTGCTCTGAACTGGACATTGGAGCAAAACGTCGCCTTGTCTGAACTGGACATCAGTGGTTCCTGGAACTGGACATTGGTGGTTCCTGGAACTGGACATAAAAGCAGAAAGTCGCCTGGTCAGAACTGGACATCGGTGGTTCCTGGAACTGGACATTGGTGGTTCCTGGAACTGGACATCGGAGCAGAAAGTCACCTAGTCAGAACTGGACATCAGTGGTTCCTGGAACTGGACATTGGTGGTTCCTGGAACTGGACATTAGTGGTTCCTGGAACTGGACATCAGTAAGTCCTGGAACTGGACATCGGTGGTTCCTCAAACTGGTCATCAGTGGTTCCACGAACTGGATATCGGTGGTTCCTGGAACTGGACATAGGAGCAGAAAGTCACCTAGTCAGAACTGGACATCAGTGGTTCCTGGAACTGGACATTGGTGATTCCTGGAACTGGACATCAGAGCAGAAAGTCGCCTGGTCAGAACTGGACATTGGTGGTTCCTGGAACTGGACATTGGAGCAGAAAGTCGCCTGGGCAGAACTGGACATCAGTGGTTCCTGGAACTGGACATCAGAGAAAAATGTCACCTGGTCTGAACTGGACATCGGAGCAGAAAGACGCCTTGTCAGAACTGGACATCGGAGCAGAAGTGCTGTAGTGAAAGTTTGTCATATTGCTTTCCTCCAGGTACTCTGGTTTCCCCTCACCCAGAATACCAGTTGGTGGGTTGGCAGTATTGTCCAGAATATCTTCCAATTTTTTTCAATGCTGCCAACCCGGTTGGGCGCCCTGCAGGGTTTTCCTTGGTGCATTTGGAGCTTTCTGTGAGGATCCACGGCTGGCTGGAGTAAAGAAGTGGCTCGCGGGTGCTAGTCTGTAGGATTTACCTGCCAGTATTTTGATGAGACAAGAAGCAGAGGGATCGTTAAAGCAAACTGAAAAGTACCTGCCAGCTTGTACCTGTACCGCACCGTCTATCATTCTAGTCCTTTCAAGCGTGAGATCAAAGCGAACAGGATCCGTCCTCTCATGCGGTACCACGGGGGCGCTGGCGCAGACGGGCACACACATTTACCAAATCCTTAGTAAAGCCCCGGTGCGCAGAGTAAACTCCCCGTTCCGTGTGTTCAGCCGAGCCTGATCTTTATCAACGCCTGGTTACCCCCCCTCTCCCCTCTCTCTCTCTAATAACACAGGGGTGCACGGTCGCCTCTCCTCTGCCCCGTCGAGTCAAAGTGATTGAGTTTCTGTTCTCCTTCCTGTTTTTTTCCTCCTCCTGATGCTTGCAGGTCCTCCCCAGGAGCTCGGGCTCCGTTCCTCGGAAAGAGATAAGTGAACAGTGATGGAGAGATACGGATGGACGAGGGAGGAGGCGGAGGAGCTGGAACACAAACCGCAGGCTTCATATGACACGTTTCCCTTCTTCTATACACACACTAGAAGAACAAAATATCACAGCAAGAGGGTCCTGGGTTCGATCCCCAGGCGGGGCGGTCCGGGTCCTTTCTGTGTGGAGTTTGCATGTTCTCCCTGTGTCTGTGTGGGTTTCCTCCGAGAGCTCCGGTTTCCTCCCACAGTCCAAAAACATGCAGTCAGGTTAACTGGAGAGACTGAATTGCCCTATAGGTGAATGTGTGTGTGTGTGTGTGCCCTGCGATGGACTGGCTCCCCGTCCAGGGTGTTACTTTGTGCCTTGCGCCCATTGAAAAGCTGGGATAGGCTCCAGCACCCCCCGCGACCCTGATTGGATAAGCGGTTAAGACCGTGACTGACTTCTAATTATTTAATTGAAGTGTAAATTAATTATATTAAGGAATTTATATGCATCCTGCACAAAACTTTGACCTCAGCCTCACTGAAGAGCTTTGGAATGAACTGGAACATCAACTGAGGGCAAATGCTGTCATGCTTTGACTCACCGGTTACAAATTCCCACAGAAGTCGAAGTCTTGTAAGAAGCCCTGACAAGTTCACGGTCAGGCGTCCACATACTTTCGACCCTACAGTAGATCATAATGAGCCTTAAGTCATGAGTATCTTCCAGGTGGCGTAATGGGTACTTTCTGTGACCGTCTGCTCTCGCCGGGGTTCCTAAATGTTGCACTATCAGATCCCTAATTAGGCTATAACCATCCACAGCCAGGTGTCCTGAAGAGCAAAGCGCTCCTGCTCTCGGTGTGAGGGGATGAAGTCGTGGAACCGTGCAGGGGAGAGCAGGTATCGGCGTCCTGCGTGAGTCACGCAGGAAGTTCTGAGGTTAAAATAAACTAGATAACATCAGACGAGCTCTCGGTGTGAAAAAGTCATCGTCCCCCTCCACCTTTCTGATGTCTGCTGCTGCATCTTCGTCACAGTAAATGATCGCAGGTCCGATTTACGTCGGCGGTGACGTTTTACAAGGTAGAACCGTACCAGGGCAAAAAAATCAAACAATAGTAGGTTACGGGAAAATAAAGCACTGGCCAAAGAAACGGAAACATCCGCAGCCGTGACGGAGAAAGCGGACAGAACAGGGACAGAGCAGAAATGAGAACGGGTGTGTCTGCGACAGCCAAGTTCCCTAAAATAGAGGGAACAAAAGAAACCTAGAACCAGCCAAAGAACAAGCTTGGATCCAAATGTGGGGCCCGCTCCGAACTCTCTGAGTTCCCAGAAAAACATTAAAGTGAGCTATGCCAACTGGACTGGACCAAGCTGGGCATCGTGGTTTCAAAAGTAAATCCGGCAGCTATGCGAGGAAGACACCGTGATAGACAGAAACGCTTCCACCTGGAGCAAATTAACACTCAACAGGTAGACAAGAAGTGACGGTCAGGCACGTCATGCCACCAATTCCCACTGCAAGTGGCTGATGTGATTTAAAATAGAGATTTTAATGATACCCAAGGGTCCAAAGATGCTCTTATATAAACATTTGTTTTTGCAGGCTGATGGACTGCAGGTCTGTTGATGTTTAGAGAATTTGACTAGGTTTTAAACCACCAATCAAACTGTTCTGTTACTGTCCAGCGCTGACCACCAGTATAACTAAGGTCCTACCTAACTCACGACTGTAAAAGTCACGTCTAGGACCCTGAAACGAGCCGTTTCCCGTGTAATTCTGGGGTGGAATTCAAACTTTAAGGTTTGTTTTTAGCGATTTAACAATGTAATGTTTTAATTCGTGTAGCGTTCAAGTGCCTCATGTTTACTGGTTAATCTGCACTATGAGGCGTCCTAGCAATCCTACGGCAATTCAATTAGCAATTGGTTACTCAAAATGTCCAAGGGCAGTGGTAGCTCAGTGGTTAAGGTGAATACTAGTAATCACACGGTTGCCAGTCCAAACCCCACCATTGCCACTGTTGGGCCCCTGATCAAGGCCCTTAACCCTCAATTGCTCAAAAAGTATTCGCTCATAATTGTATGTTGCTCTGGATAAAAGCATGTGCTTAATGCCATAAATGTAAAATGAGGTCTGTTTGAAAGGAGGCTGTTCATTCATTCATCCATTCATTCATTCATTATAGCCTAGTGGTTAAGGTACTGGATTAGTAATCAGGAGGTCGCTGGTTCAAGCCCCACCACTGCCAGGTTTCTGCTGCTGGGCCCTTGAGCAAGGCCCTTAACCCTCAATTGTTTAGACAGTATACTGTCACAGTACTGTAAGTCGCTTTGGATAAAGGCGTCCGCTAAATGCTGTAAAGGTAAAGCAGCTAAAAACACGAGTCGAGTAACTGAGTTTGGAAAACTCCCAACCAATTCTGTGGACGCAGAGCGGGGGGATCAAAACATGGACGAGTATTTTCGTAATTGGGACCGTAGCTGGATGTTCTAGGTTTACATTCAACCATTACGGTCACTGTGCTGTGTTTGGTAGCTTTTATTTATTCTATCATTTATTTAATGACCGCTGTGAAATCTGTACAAATTTCCATTAAAAAAAGTTGAATCATAAAAATATATTTTGAATCAGGAGGACGGAGGCAGTGAAGTTCGGTGGTTTTTTTCGATAAATGATGGAAGAAAAACAGTTCTCGCTCATGCACTCAGCTCGACGTTCGGCTCCATCGCTCGGCTTCCTCAATAATTGATGGTATCTGCATTAAAATTCCCACCAGAAATCATCCTGACTGACGTTCCTTCTAACCGCTCCCGCGTCTTCAGCCTGCAGCGAAGTCTCTCAGCATGCGCCGCGCGGGTCCGCGCCCGCCGCCCCGGTTGGCGCATGCTTCGGTTTGACAAAGATCTGACCGACACCAACCTGCTCTTATTACCTGTTTAAAGTTTCATCGGTGTGAGTACAGGTGCGTAATGAGCGCATCATTTATTCACTCATTACTCACCCCATCACATCGATTCCAACTTCAGCTTGTCAATCACTGAATGCTCTGAAGTGACTGGGATACAAATGCTGTCATGTTTTGATTGACTGAACAGGCACAAATTCCCACAGACATGCTTCAAAATCTTCTGAGAAGCCTTTTCAAAAGAGCGGCTGTTGTTCTAACTGAAAAGATCACAGAGGTCGAACTGGGACGCCCGACAAGCTCATGGTCGGGTGTCCAAATACTTTTGGCCATACAGCAAGTAGGTGGTGCCTTGTGGTGAATCCTTCTGTGTACAGGTTCCCATCAGGTGATGATGGGAGAAACAGGATTGTGGGTTCCTTCACCCGGTTCCTGACCTCCTGGTCCATAATGGGATGTTGAGCTACAACATTCAGGATGTACCGTTGTACTTATTTCCAGTGAGCCTGGAACCTGAGGAACCTTGAACCCACTGGAGGGATTACAGTCCGTTTCATAGCAGGTTTGGGAACCTCTGGGAGAAACTGGAAACGTGTAGTGTAGTGGAGAAGTGTATGGATGATGAGTTGGGAGATCTGGATTGACGGCATAGGGTAGGTAGTGTAAGTGGTGCACAGATCCAGGATCCAAGGACGTTTCTTAGAAAGATTTTCTACTGGAACCTAGGAACTCTGGTTCCTCCTAAAAACATGAAATGTCGCCCTGAGTGAGTTTGTGTTGCCCTGTGGTGGATTGAGCAGCTGGCAGGGGTGTAAATCTTGTAATGGGTGGCACAGCAGGTAGTGTGGGTGGTGCACAGATCCCAGATCCTGGAACGTTTTCCAAGAAAGCCTCGTGTTCCCTCCTCCGTCTGCATGGATTTTCTACAGGAACCCAGGAACTCTGGTCCCTCCTAAAAACATGATGAAATGTCTCCCGGAGTGAGATTTGTTGTCCTGTGGTGGATTGAGCAGCTGGTAGGGGTGTAAATGTTTTAAGGAGTGGCACAGCAGGTAGTGTAGGTGGTGCACAGATCCAGGAACCTTGGACATTTCTAAAAATGCTACATGTTCCCTCCTCTACCTGCATGGATTTTCTACAGGAACCTCGGAACTCTGGTTCCTCCTAAAACATGACATTTTTCCTTGAGTTGCTCTGTGGTGGATTGAGCAGCTGGCAGGGGTGTGTGGGTGGTGCACAGATTCAGGGTCCTGTGACGTATTGTAAGAAAGGCACGTGTTCATGAGCTGTGGCTGATAATGGAAAGAAAAGGTTTGTGGGTACATTTAGGTGGTGGATTGAGCAGCTGGCAGGGGTGTAAATGTTTTAATGGGTGGCACAGCGGGTAGTGTAGGTGGTGCACAGATCCAGGAACCTTGGACATTTCTAAGAATGGCACATGTTCCCTCCTTTGTCTACAGGAATTTTCTACAGGAACCTCGGAACTCTGGCTCCTCCTAAAAACATGAAATTTCTCCTTGAGTTGCTCTGTGGTGGATTGAGTAGCTGGCAGTGTTGTAAATCTTTTAAGGAGTGGTTATATAGCCAGAAGTATGTGCACACTTTATTTTCGAGCTTAGATGTATGTTCCAGTGACTCCCATTGCTACACTTTGGATAAAGCCCTTTCCTGTCCCAGAATGACGTCCTTTTTAGACCACTAGTGCTCTCTGGAAGGAACTGAGATGACGAAAATCAGCACCTGACCTCACAAATGCGCTTTTGGCGGAACATCTGCATCACTGACTGTTTTACGTTCAGATGTCCGTATACTTTTGGACCACTGGTGCAACGAGGGCGTGGACGTTTGTGTGGAATCTCAGGAGCAGATCAGTTATGGAAGCATCTCCGGCGGTGGTGACCTGAGCCGGAGCCCCGACACGCCGCGCTGGAGGTTCATGAAGAATTTATACCGGCGAGCGAAGAGAAGGAAACACAAGCGGCATAATAAAGCTGCGAGCGGGCCGAGTGACGGAGGGCGCGGTGAGCCGGCAAAAATATTCCCCATAATGAGACGAGACCGCTTCTCTCTCCCAGCTGAGAGAGAGAGAGATGGTGCTGCACGTCCTCGAGGGAACCGGGTTCGTTCCGTGTGCTTTGCAAACATCTTCTCATTCATGACTAATACTCAAACATCATGAGATATTAACAACGCTCGAACCCGTAATGCCGCGCTAATTATACCTGCAGGAAGCGTGACTCTCTGATGAACGTGCAGCATTTTATATTCATTCATTCATTCATTTATTCATTTTTAGCAATCAGTTCATCTAGCGCCACACGAGGAGCAGGAACTCGACGTGGTCAGGGTGCAAGTTTATCACAGGATGTCACTCACTTGCTCGCTCATTTACTCATTCATTCATTCACTCAACTCAACACACATTCTCACTCACTCATTTGCTGAGATCACTTACTCACTCATTCCCACACTCACTTGCTCACTCAGTCGCTCACTCATTCATGCAATGGTTCACTCACTCAGTTACTCACTTGCTCACACATGATCTCACTCACTCATTCACTCACTTACTTATTTACTTAGTCAGTCACTCAATCACTCACTCATTTAGTTACTTACCCAATCATTCACTCACTCTCTCACTTACTCACACACTCACTCACTCATTCAATCACTCTCTCATTCACTTACTCACACATTCACTCATTACTTACACCCTCGTTCACTCAATCACACATTCACTCACTCATTTACTTATTTAGTTAGTCAGTCACTTAATTACTCAGTCACTCATTCACTTAACTGCTCACTCACTCTCTGGCTCACTCACACACTCACTTATTCATTCACTTAATTGCTCACTTACTTACTCATTCGCTCACTCAGTCACACACTCACACACTCACTCACTTGCTCCCTCATCTTCTGAATGACTTTAGGAGGTGGAAATCCAGCATGAAAACCTACGCAGACATGGGAAGAACATGCAAAATCCCCTTACAGGCAGTGACTACACTCAAAGATCGAACTCGAGTACAGAGGACCTCTGTGTCAGTGCAACGTCAGATGTGCCATGATGCCACCCGAAAACAAATTTTCTTTAAAGTGAACCTGTTGTTAATGTAAGGTGTATCAAATAGGATCTCAATCATGATGTCTTCAGGGTCTCAGTGAGTCCAGAGCCTATCCCAGAATAATCCAAATGATTAAGTTCGGGTGTTTATGCTTAAACTTTAATTTTGTGGCAACAGTTTACGGAAGGGCCTGTTTATGTTCTAGAACAGGTGCATAAAGACATGCTGGAGCAAAAGACAGTCAGTAATGAGCCCTGACGTCAATCTAACTGAACTCCTTCTGGATGAATCGGAACGTTGACTGCAAGTCAGACCTTGACTGAATAAACACAAATCCAATCCACAAAATCGTGAGGAACATCTCCAGTAGAAGATGCCCGTGGTTTTGGAACGAGGTGTCTGAAAATCTCATGGTGTCCACATACTTTTGCTCATACACATGTATAGATAATGAGTCCAGGCTTTTTTAGGATAAATCTGTAGTAGCTTTAATATCAGTATCAGTTTAATATCAATCGGCCGCGGTTCTTTCTGTGAATAAGACGGATCATGAAGATTAAGTGCAGATCAGGTCTGGCTCGATTCCCACAAGGTGAAGGTCGTTAAAGCTCTAAAGGAAGCGGCTCGACGCGCCCGATGGGCTTTTAATATTACCCACGTCCACCTAATGGGCTTTTAATATTACCCACGTCCACCTAATGGGCTTTTAATACGGGCCGCTCCGGTCGACCCTGAGTTTAAGTGTTATTCAGGAGGCTGAAGTGAAGCCGAGAGCAGATGAACTGAACCTTAAAAGCTCTGCTGTGGGATCCCGACGCTGCTGAGGAACGAACGCTGTCAGATCTTCTGGTCTGGATTAATCCCGCTAATCCAGAACTTTCACAAGGCTCCAATACCAAGATAGCTTCTTCTAAACCTGTTCGAACCTCGTGCCAACCGGGTGCCCCGGGCAAACGTACAAGCTTCCCTCAGCCGTGCCACCTGATACCTGCTGACGTCCTCATCACCCGACATTATTAAATTCATGTGATTCCTAACAGGTAAAATAAATCAGTTCTATAAAAATATAACATGCTTCTAATGCAGTAATAGAAGCTACAGCGCTGACATTTATAAAGGACGTGTACGCCGTTGCTCTCAGACACCGCTCTTATGTGTTTAACGTTATTTAACGCCTCTGTGGACGAATCGATGTCCATAAAGACGTGGTCTGAGGCGTCTCGTATCTTGTAGGATGCAGGAATGAACGTGTAGATCCACCCCGAACCGCAATGACATCAATAATTAAGCAATAATTACTTGGAATAATTATTGTGTGGTCCGATCCAACAGTCGAGCTACTGAAACTACTGAAGTTCATGCTGGTTCTGATAGAAAGGTGTCAGAATACATGGTGCATCACAGTTTGTTGTGTATGGGGCTGCATAGCCGCAGACCAGTCAGGGTGCCCATGCTGACCCCAGTGCAGCACCGAAAGTGCCAACAATGGGCACGTGAGCATCGGAACTGGACCACGGAGCAATGGAAGTAGGTGGCCTGGTCTGATAAATCACATTTTCACATGGATGGCTGGTTGCGTGTGCGTCACTTACCTGGGGAACACGTGGCACAAGGATGCACTATGGGAAGAAGGCGAGCCGGCGGAGGCAGTGTGATGCTTTGGGCAACGTTCTGCTGGGAAACCTTGTGTCCTGCCATCCATGTGGATGTTACTTTGACACGTAGCACCTACCTAAGCATCGTTGCAGACCATGTTCACCCTTTCATGGAGACGGTTCCCTGATATCTGTGGCCTCGTTCAGCAGGAAGATGCTCCCTGACACAAAGCTAAAATGCTTCAGGAACGGTTTGAGGAGCACAACAACCAGTTTGAGGTGTTGATTTGGTCTCCAAACTCCCCAGATCTCAATCCAATCGAGCATCTGTGGGACGTGCTGGATGAACAAGTCCGATCCATGGAGGCCCCACCTCGCAACTTACAGGAGTTAAAGGATCTGCTGCTGACATCTACCACTGCTGGCCAGATACCACAGCACACAGGGGGTCTAGTGGAGTCCATGCCTCGATGGGTCAGGGCTGTTTTGGCAGCGAAAGGGGAACCAACACAATATTAGGAAGGTGGTCATAATGTTATGCCTCATCGGTGTAAATAATGTGTATCTAATCTCAGCGTGTGTGTGTATGTGCGTGTGTGTGTAATGTGAATCTCAGTGTGTGTTTGATGTTTGATGTTTTTATCAGACGTTGATGGTTCAGGTTCAGTAATAATAAAGACGCTCCGTTTGTTTGATCAGACTCTGATTTTGCTCCTGAATCCTCCACAGATTAGTTATTTTTTCTCCTCGTTGCCGTCTGATCGTTCTGACCTTGATGTTTCGCGCTCGTTTGTCCCTCACGCGTGTGAAACCTGCCGGTATGGACGCAGTGTCTCGCTCCACGCCGCGTTTCTGAAGATTTAGTTTTTAATGACGGTTCCCGCGAGGCGTCGGAAATTTTTTTTGTTGTTAATATTAATTAATTATATTAATATTTATATTCATATGAATGTCGTTTAGGAGATAAAAACGCGGCCTGGCGTTCATGCAGATCGAGATTAGGTGGAAGAAGCTACGGCGCTGACATTTATAAAGGACGTGTACGCCGTTGCTCTCAGACACCGCTCTTATGTGTTTAACGTTATTTAACGCCTCTGTGGACAAATTGATGTCCATAAAGACGTGGTCTGAGGAGTCTCTTTTCTTGTAGGATGCAGGAATGGACGTGTAGATCCACCTCGAACCGCAATGACATCAATAATTAAGCAATAATTACTTGGAATAATAAAAGTAATCAGTCCGTTCCCACAATCAATACGAGGTACGGTTCTTGTGTTCTGGACCTGAGGCAGGAACCTGATTCATTAATCTTCTGAAGGGTTCCTGAGTCCATGTGGCCCTCAGACACAGTTCAGAACAGCTCAGCGGCTCATGGGTGTTCCAGCTTCACAGTAACAGAGTCTGGCATCAAAAAGCTACATAATTAATAAATAATGACCAATGAGGGCTAGATTTTCTCCAAACGTGAAAACGTCTCGTATTAAATGTAATTGTTTGGATTTTTAGGTATTTTATGGTTTCTGAGGAACCAGAGATTGGTGATTATTTGTGATTAACAGTGGTGATTATTGGTGATTAGTAGTGATGATTTGGTAATTATTGGTGATTAGTGGTGATGATTTGGTGATTACTGGTGGTTAACAATGGTGATTTGGTGATTATTTGAAATTTACAGTGATGGTTTGTTGATGATTTGTGATTAACAGTAATGATTTGGTCATTATTCGTGATTACCAGTGATGTTTTGGTGATGATTTGTGATTACAGTAATGATTAGTAATTATTGGTCAGTTAACAATGGTAATTATTTGTTTATAAACAGTGGCAACTGGAGGTTTTGGTGGTTTATGGTGGTGATTGGTGATTATTGATAATTAACCGTGATTATTTGGTCATTACTTAAAATTAACAGTGGTGATTTGGCAATTATATGTGATTAACACAGATTATTTGTGATTAACAATGATGATTTGGTAATTAGATGTGATTAACAGTGATTATTTGGTGATTATATGTGATTAACAGTGGTGATTTGTCAATTATATGTGATTAACAGTGATAACTTGGTAATTAGATGTGATTAACAGTGGTGATTTAGCAATTATTTATGATTAAAAGTGGTGATTTGGTAATTATTTGTGATTAACAATAGTAAGTGGTGATTATTTGTGATTACAATGATAAATAGGTGATTACTAGTCATTTACAGTGGAGATTATTTGTGATTAACAGTGGTGATTAGGTGATTATTGGTAATTAACAGTAATTATTTGGTGTTTTTGTGATTAACAACAGTGAGTGGTGATTATTTGTTATGAACAGTGATGATTTGGTGATTATTTGTTATGAACAGTGATGATTAGTGATTATTGGTGATTAACAGTGATATCTTGGTGATTATTGGTGATTAACCGTGATGATTAGTGATTATTGGTGATTAACAGTAATATTTTGGTGATTATTGGTGATTAACAGTGATGATTTGGTGATTATTGGTGATTAACAGTGATGATTTGGTGATTATTGGTGATTAACAGTGATGATTTGGTGATTATTGGTGATTAACAGTGATGATTTGGTGATTATTGGTGATTAACAGTAATATTTTGGTGATTATTGGTGATTAACAGTAATGATTTGGTCATTATTCGTGATTACCAGTGATGTTTTGGTGATGATTTGTGATTAACAGTGATGATTTGGTGATTATTTGTGATTACAGTAATGATTAGTAATTATTGGTCAGTTAACAATGGTAATTATTTGTTTATAAACAGTGGCAACTGGAGGTTTTGGTGGTTTATGGTGGTGATTGGTGATTATTGATAATTAACCGTGATTATTTGGTCATTACTTAAAATTAACAGTGGTGATTTGGCAATTATATGTGATTAACACAGATTATTTGTGATTAACAATGATGATTTGGTAATTAGATGTGATTAACAGTGATTATTTGGTGATTATATGTGATTAACAGTGGTGATTTGTCAATTATATGTGATTAACAGTGATTACTTGGTAATTAGATGTGATTAACAGTGGTGATTTAGCAATTATTTATGATTAAAAGTGGTGATTTGGTAATTATTTGTGATTAACAATAGTAAGTGGTGATTATTTGTGATTACAATGATAAATAGGTGATTACTAGTCATTTACAGTGGAGATTATTTGTGATTAACAGTGGTGATTAGGTGATTATTGGTAATTAACAGTAATTATTTGGTGTTTTTGTGATTAACAACAGTGAGTGGTGATTATTTGTTATGAACAGTGATGATTTGGTGATTATTTGTTATGAACAGTGATGATTAGTGATTATTGGTGATTAACAGTGATATCTTGGTGATTATTGGTGATTAACCATGATGATTAGTGATTATTGGTGATTAACAGTAATATTTTGGTGATTATTGGTGATTAACAGTGATGATTTGGTGATTATTGGTGATTAACAGTGATGATTTGGTGATTATTGGTGATTAACAGTGATGATTTGGTGATTATTGGTGATTAACAGTAATATTTTGGTGATTATTGGTGATTAACAGTGATGATTTGGTGATTATTGGTGATTAACAGTGATGATTTGTTGATTATTGGTGATTAACAGTGATGATTTGGTGATTATTGGTGATTAACAGTAATATTTTGGTGATTATTGGTGATTAACAGTGATGATTTGTTGATTATTGGTGATTAACAGTGATGATTTGTTGATTATTGGTGATTAACAGTGATGATTTGGTGATTATTTGTGATTAACAGTGATGATTTGGTGATTATTGGTGATTAACAGTGATGATTATTGGTGATTATTTGTGATTAACAGTGATGATTTGGTGATTATTGGTGATTAACAGTGATGATTTGTTGATTATTGGTGATTAACAGTGATGATTTGGTGATTATTGGTGATTAACAGTAATATTTTGGTGATTATTGGTGATTAACAGTGATGATTTGGTGATTATTGGTGATTAACAGTGATGATTTGTTGATTATTGGTGATTAACAGTGATTATTTGTTGATTATTGGTGATTAACAGTGATGATTTGGTGATTATTTGTGATTAACAGTGATGATTTGGTGATTATTGGTGATTAACAGTGATGATTATTGGTGATTATTTGTGATTAACAGTGATGATTTGGTGATGATTTGTGATTAACAGTGATGATTGGTGATTTTACATTTTATATTTTCAGCATTTGGCAGACGCTTTTATCCAAAGCGACTTACACGATGAGCAGTTGAGGGTTAAGGGACTCGCTCAGGGACCCAACAGTGGCAACTTGGTGGTGGCAGGACTTGAACCGGCAACCTTCTGTTCACCAGTCCAGTACCTTCACCACTGAGCTATCACTGGCCCCTAGTGATAGATCATCATTACTGGTGATGATCTTTAATGATTAGTTTCATGCTAAGGTATTTACAGGACTTCGGCGGTGACGTCAGGCGTTTGGACTGGGAAGAGGAAACGTCTGGAACCCTTGAGCCGCGTGAGTTGGTATTTTTGTGATGGTACCCGCTGTAATCTGTGATTCAGATCCGTTAATTATGGGACCCAGCGTGTGGCGCAGCAGCAGGAGAAACATCACACGGCACAGTGACGAGACTTTCAGCTTCTGGATCTGAGCGACTCCAAATTACAACCTCTGCTTAGAGACGTCATGCAGGGCGACGCCCAGTTGCTGCTCGCGCGTCCTCACGTGTCCTTGTGATGCGTGTTTACCACATCTGTGCCAGCTGTGATCTTGGGTACCAGGTATAGAAACGGTTTGTTATACTGGTACACTGTGTTAGCGGTTTGTTAAAGTAGTTCGAGATTCTCAAAGGTTTGTAACAGTGATTGGTGATTACTGGTGGTTAACAGTGCTGATTGGTGATTACTGGTGGTTAACAGTGCTGATTGGTGATTACTGGTGGTTAACAGTGCTGATTGGTGATTACTGGTGGTTAACAGTGTTGATTGGTGATTACTGGTGGTTAACAGTGCTGATTGGTGATTACTGGTGGTTAACAGTGTTGATTGGTGATTACTGGTGGTTAACAGTGCTGATTGGTGATTACTGGTGGTTAACAGTGCTGATTGGTGATTACTGGTGGTTAACAGTGTTGATTGGTGATTACTGGTGGTTAACAGTGCTGATTGGTGATTACTGGTAGTTAACAGTGTTGATTGGTGATTACTGGTGGTTAACAGTGCTGATTGGTGATTACTGGTGGTTAACAGTGCTGATGGGTGATTACTGGTGGTTAACAGTGTTGATTGGTGATTACTGGTGGTTAACAGTGTTGATTGGTGATTACTGGTGGTTAACAGTGCTGATTGGTGATTACTGGTGGTTAACAGTGTTGATTGGTGATTACTGGTGGTTAACAGTGCTGATTGGTGATTACTGGTGGTTAACAGTGCTGATTGGTGATTACTGGTGGTTAACAGTGCTGATTGGTGATTACTGGTGGTTAACATATGTGATTACTGGTGGCTGAATACAGTTATAGGTGATTATTAGTGGTTGAATACAGTTATTGGTGATTATTGGTGGATAACTGCTGATTGGTGATTACTGGTGGTTAACAGTGCTGATTGGTGATTATTTGTGATTAGCAGTGATTGGTGATTATTGGTAATTGACGGTGCTGATTTGTGATTATTGGTGGTTACAATGGTGATGATAATTGGTGGTTAACATTGGTGATTGGTAATTACTGGTTGTTATGGTGGTGATTGATGATTATTAGCAACTAACAATGGGGATTATTGGTGGTTGAATACAGTGATTGGTGATCATTGTTGGTTACCAATAGTGACTGTTGATTATGAGTGGCCAACAGTGGTGATTATTGGTGGTTAACAGTGCTGATTGGTGATTACAGTAGTGATTATCGGTAGTTAACAATGGTGATTGTTGGTTATTAGTGGCTAACAATGGGAATTATTGGTGGTTAACATTGGTGATTGTTGATTATTGTTGGGTAACATTGGTAACTGGTGATTACTGGTGGGTGAATACCATGGTTGGTGATTATCACATGTTATTATCAGTGATTCTAATAAAATTACAAGTGTTTTTATTAATTTCCTGATGGTGTCAGAGCTCCTTCTCTGTCCAGCCGTCTCTAGATTCTTCATCCATCAACAGGAAGAGACAGGCGTGATTATATGTCAATTTTTCAGTAAGCACCAATCACTCACTCACTCACTCACCCACTCACTCACTCACTCACTCACTCACTCACCCACTCACCCACTCACTCTCTGGATGACAAAACGAGAGATTGAATAAGGAAAAGAGAGAGAGCGAGAGCGAGGTACGAATGTGGGACTGAATTAAAGAGGAAGTCATTGAGATTAAATTAGGTCCTGCTATTCGGCGTGGGAGTTCAATAACTCAGCCCGACGGCATCCTGCCCGCACCCCCGACGCTCGGGTGAGGAAGGTCGGAGAAAGAGCCAGACGGAGATAGAGGGGAGGACTAAAAAAGAGGGAGGATTATCAGGCCCAGAGTAATGGATCGGCTATTGTGTGTTCTCCCGGCTCTGCTTTTTCTCCTCCGCTCGCCCATTAATCTCTGTCAGAAATGCTCATTTGGTGAGCGCCCGTAGCGCCGGGGTGCCGAGGGGAGAGAGGGCGAGGATGGCACAGAGCTACTGTGGTTATGAAAACTGAAATACAGAGATGGACTCTGTCTGGATTTGACTTTCTAAACACTGGGTGTGATGTGCTGAGGAAAACAAACACAAGGGCGTGGCTGCAATACAAAGTGCCAATTCAGCTGCCCTCATGTTGCATCTGACAAGAACAATAAATCTACTCAAGCTGTAGCTCATTACACTAATTGCACTTGGTTGGTTTTGATCTTGTCTCAGTTGGTTTCGATCTTGTCTCCCCTGGTTTTGCTCTTGTCTCTGCTGATTGCTGTCTTGTCTCAGTTGGTTTCACTCTTATCTCGTTGGTTTATGTCTTTTGCCAGTTGGTTTTGGTCTTGTCCTAGTTCATTTTAATAACTTTAATCTTGACTCAGTCAATTTCAGTCTTGTCTAAGTTGGTTTCTGACTTGTCTTCACTGGTTTTGATCTCGTCTCAGTCGATTTCAGTCTTGTCTCAGTTGGTTTTGATCTTTTCTCAGTCGGTTTTTGTCTCGTCTCAGTCAGTTTCGGTCTTGTCACAGTTAGTTTTGCTCTTGTCTCAATTTGTTTTGATCTTGTCTCAGTTGGTTTCGGTCTTGTCTCCGCTGGTTCTCGTCTCAGTTGGTTTCGGTCTTGTCACAGTTAGTTTTGCTCTTGTCTCAATTCGTTTCAATCTTGTCTCCCCTGGTTTCTGTCTTGTCTCAGTTAGTTTCGGGCTTGTCTCCACTGGTTTTGATCTTGTCTCAGTTAGTTTTTGACTTGAGTCAGTCAGTTTCGATCTTGTCTCAGTCGGTTTTGATCTTGTCTCAGTTGGTTTCGGTCTTGTCTCCGCTGGTTCTCGTCTCAGTTGGTTTTAGTCTTGTCTCAGTTGGTTTCGGTCTTGTCTCCACTGGTTATGATCTTGTCTCAGTTAGTTTTCGTCTTGTCCCAGTTGGTTTCGTCTTGTCTCAGTTGTTTTCGGCCTTGTCTCAGTTGGTTTTGATCTTGTCTCAGTTAGTTTTCGTCTTGTCTCAGTTGGTTTTGGTCTGGTCTCAGTTGGTCTTGTATCAGATAGTTTCGCTTTTGTCTCAGTTGGTTTCAGTGTTGTCTCAGTCGGTTTCTGTCCTGTCTCACTTGGTTTTGATCTTGTCTCAGTTGGTTTTGATCTTGTCTCAGTCAGTTTTGGTCCTGTTTCAGTTAGTTTAGGTCTCGTCCCGGTCTCAGTTGTGCTGATCCGTCTCTGCTCGTCACCACCGGGAGCACTCTGGTTCTGCTGACACGGGCGCTTCGTATTCTCCTCTCGGCTCGGACGCGGCTCCTGATGTATTATGTTGTCACGGTCTGTTGGCGCTTGTGATTTAGGTGTCATTATCTCGTCCTGCACCCGCGCGGCTGAAGGAGAAGAACGGAGAACAACGACGTGGAGGAAGATGAAGGATGAACTACAGCAGATTCAGCACACAGAGACGTTCTGTTGCAGTAACTTTTGCATGTTTTACAGCGGCGCTGCAATAACACAGAGTTTGACCTCGTACAGAAATGACCGCTGGACATTCATCTGATGAAACGTCCAGTTACCACACCTCTGAGTTACTCCAATTTTTGACAACGAGCCAATCGACTCTGACTTCATCCAAACAGAAACCAATCCAGACGTACACTACATGGACAAAAGTATTGGGACACATTTACATTTTGGGATTTAGAAGACTTTTTTTATCCAAAGGTCTTGTTTAGGTCTTGTCCAATAAAACCTTGGTTATTGTCTATGTTGGTTGTGTCCTGGTCTTGCTATTGTCAAGTTCCTGTCCTGTCTTATTTGTTTTGGGTATTTTTATTGTTCATTAATTGTTACAGTCTTGTCTTAGTTGGTTTCAGTCTTGTCTCAGTCGATTTGGTCTTGTCTCAGTGGGTTTTAATCTTGTCTCAGTCAGTTTGGTGGTGTCTCAGTCGGTTTCAGTCTCGTCTCAGTCGGTCTTGGTCTTGTCTAAGTCGATTTGATCTTGTCTCAGTCGGTTTTATCTCATCTTAGCTGGTTTTGGTCTTGTCTTAGTCAGTTTTGGTCTTGTCTCAGTCGGTTTGGTTTTGTCTCAGTGGGTTTTGATCTCGTCTCAGTTGGTTTGGTCTCGTCTCAGTGGGTTTTGGTCTTGTCTCAGTCAGTTTGGTCTTATCTCAGTCGGTTTTGGTCTTATCTCAGTCACTTTTGATCTTCCCTCAGTTGGTTTGATCTTGTCTCAGTTGGTTTTGATCTTGTCTCATTCGGTTTTGATCTTGTCTCAGTTGGTTTCGCTCTTGTCTCAGTCGGTTTTGATCTTGTCTCAGCTAGTTTCGGTCTTGTCTCAGTCGGTTTTGATCTTCTCTCAGTTGGTTTTGATCTTGTCTCAGTTGGTTTCGCTCTTGTCTCAGTCGGTTTTGATCTTGTCTCAGCTAGTTTCGGTCTTGTCTCAGTCGGTTTTGATCTTGTCTCAGTTGGTTTCGCTCTTGTCTCAGCTGGTTGTAACGCTGATTGTAAGCTCATAAGATCGATACCTGACCCCAAAACTGCTCTTCATTGATTGAATCGAAACAAATTCCCACAGACACACTCCACACACATGCAGAAAGCCTTAGGTGAAAGTAAAGGTTGTTATGGGATCACGGCAAGCTCATGGTGAAGTGTCCACATACTTCTGGTCAGTTTTTGATTCATTTTCTTCACTAAAGACTTTATTAAGAGCAGAACACTGGAAAAATCAGAAAACATTCGGCTGAAAGAGTTCGAGCCGCTGAACTAAATGTCGCCGCTTCTGTTGCGCTCACAGTGAAGTGGAAAATGAAATAATGACTCGAATAATCATTTCACACCCGTAGAGAAAAGCATCGTCCAGAAAAGCTTCGTCCAGAAAAGCTTCGTCCAGAAAAACGTTTTATAACGGGAGAAAAGCTTTGGACACAGAGGTCAGACGGGTCAGTGTTTTCATTCAGTCTGACCAAACTGCAGCTCTGACCTTTAATAACCAACATCACTAAAATAAATATCCACAAATAAGGAAATAAAACGCTGCATATTTATTATCGTCTTTAAAATCTCAACAGAAACTGATCTGATACAGACACACTTCCAAAAATATTAGGATAGAGGTGATTTAAGCTTCATATCATGATCATAAACAGCAGAGAATTTCCCACAGATTACAGGAGATACAGTCATCAGGTACAACAAGAGCATCAACCAGGTGTGTGTGTGTGTGTGTGTTTGTGTGTGTGTGTTTGTGTGTGTGTGTGTGTGTGTTTGCGAATACTTGCTTTGAGTGTATGTTATTGTGTGTGTTAGTGTGCATGTGTATTTTAGTGTGTGTGTTTGTCCTTGTGTGTGTGTGTGTTAGTGTGTGTATACTTGTTTTGTGTGTGTAAGTGTGTTTTCTTGGTTGTTTGTGTATGTGTGTTAGTGTGCATTCGTGTTTATGTGTGTGTGTGTTTGTCCCTGTGTGTGTATGACTGTAATCTGTAATTGTTCACTTGCTGTGTGTGTATACTTGTTAGTGTGTATGTGTGTGTATGTATGTGTGTGTTAGTGTGTGTGTAAACTTGTTTGTGTGTGTTAGTGTGTACATACCTGTGGGTGTGTATACTTGTGTGTTAGTGTGTGTATACTTGTTTGTGTGTGTGTGTGTGCCAGTGTGTTTTCTTGGTTGTTTGTTTGTGTGTGTTAGTGTGTATGCATGCGTATGTACTGTATGTGTGTTAGTGTGTATACTTGTTTTGTGTGTTAGTGTGTATATCTGGTTGTGTGTGTGTATTTGTGTGTTAGAGTGTATGCGTGTATATGTATGTGTGTGTTAGTGTGTGTGTTTGTCCTTGTGTGTGTATGACTGTGTGTACTTGTTAGTATGTGTATGTATGTGTGTGTATACTTGGTTGTTTGTGTGTGTATGTGTTAGTGTGTGTGTGAGAGAGTTTGTGCTTGTGTGTGTGTTAGTGTGTGTGTGTGTGTCAGTGTGTGTATACTTGTGGTTGTGTATACTTGTTTGTGTGTGTGTCAGGGTGTTTTCTTGGTTGGAGGTGAAGGGCCAAGGCGGGCAGCCCTTTGATCGCAGAGTGCAGTATTGCCCGTCAGCAGAGGGCGCTCTTACACCACCGACGAGGAACCCTGTATCAGCCCAAATTCCTCCCCCCACAGACACTGGTGCCCGGGCGGCTGATAGCAGAACTAATATCACTGTGCCAACTGTTCCCCCAGACAGCATGTTTAAAGTCAAGGACACAACTGGCATCTGTTTACCAAACTGGCATCTTTGGCAATTTACAGTGAACGTGGAAATTTGGTCCTCATACAGAATGTAGATAATGCACTCATAATGGGGGCATGAGGAGGGGCGAGTTCGCACCCTGTTCGGTTCCAGCGTGGCACTTTGCTCTCTCCGAGGGCATTAATTCGGTTAGGGGGTGTTTCTTTGACCTGATTGGCTCAGAGATGGAAACTGATAGGATACACGGCATTACATAACTCCGGGGGAGAGATGCGGCGGCGTACGGATCGGTTCTAATGTGATTATGGACTCGTCTCGGGTTCACTGGACCATCTGCCACCGCTGGACTTCACACAGGCACGCCAACGTCCTTCACCTCCCACCGGGCGCACGAGGACCAACGGAATCACGACGCGTTCATAAAACGTCACTCCGTCCAGCCATGAGCTCGGGATTTCAGTCTGGTTTAGGCCTGACTTTGTGCCAACAGTTTGGGGAAGGCTCCTTTACTCTGGGTTTAGTGTGGTGGCCTGGGCAGAGAGCGTTCTTGTTCACTAATGCTGATTTGACAGGCACAAATACCCACAGACACACTTCAAAATTCCTTTCTCTTTTGGAAAGCTTCACCAGAGGAGCGGAGGCTGTTATAGTCGTACTATTTACATTTTTGGCATTTAGCCAAAGCACTTTAATCCAAAGTGACTTACAGTATACAGTCTGAGCAATTGAGGGTTAAGGGCCTTGCTCAAGGGCCCAACAGCAGCATTCTGGCAGTGGTGGGGCTTGAACCAACAACCTTCTGATTTCTAGCCTGTTACCTTAACCACTAGGCTACAGCTAGTCGTATTAATGCAAGTGCTTCTGGAATCAGATGTCCAACCGTCCGTATACTTGTGGCCATCCTTGAGCCTTGCTCATGGGCCCAACTGGGCAGTGGTGGGGCTTAAACTGACAACCTTCTGATTTCTAGCCCAGTACCTTAACCACTAAGCTACAGCTAGTCGTATTAATGCACATGCTTTCTGGAATCAGATGTCCAGCCGTCCGTATACTTTTGGCTATCCTTGAGCCTTGCTCAGGGGCCCAACAGGGGCCCAACTTGGCAGAGGTGGGACTTAAAACAACAACCTTCTGATTACTAGTCCAGCACCTAAACAGCTGAGCTACTGGGGCACATACTCCTCCTGAGCAATGTATTAGGAACTCCTGTCTGCTGCACCGACCACTCAGATGAACTTTGTGGGTATACAATTACTGACTGTAGCCCATATGTTGCTCTGTACAGTTTGTCACCCCTCTGTACCTCTTTTTGACCTGACGATGTTTGGGTGGAGGGTCATTCTCAGCACTGCAGCAGGTGCAGCAGTGTTGTTGGGATTTTGTAAAAACCCCGGTGTTGTTTGTGGACTAGTAATCAGAAGGTTGCTGGGTCAAGCCCCACCATGCCAAGTTGGGCCCCTGAGCAAGGCCAAAAGTATACGGACGGCTGGACATCTGATTCCAGAAGCACGTGCATTAATACGGCTATAACAGGCTCAGCTCCTCTGGTGAGGCTTTCCGAAGGAGAAACGGATTTTGAAGTGTGTCTGTGGGTATTTGTGCCTGTTCAGTCAACAGCATCAGTGAACCAGAACGCTCACAGCTGACGCTCCGGTTTCTCCAGAAGCTGTTCACTGGGGTTCAGGTTCTGGTCAGCGCTCGGTCCAGGCCACTGGAGCCCTTCCCCAAACTGTTGGCACAAAGTCAGGCTGGAATCAGACTAAAATCTCGAGCTCATGGATGGACGGAGCGACGTTTTACGAACGCGTCGTAGTTCCGTTTGAAAATGTTAATGTAAATAAATAATATGCGGGGGGGGGGGGGGGGGGATAAAGTGTACAGAGAAACAGATAAGCTACAATCAGTAATTGTATAACCACATCTGTATTTGCATTGTAAGTGCCAAAATGTAAAGTACCAGATAAGTGTTCCTAATATATCGCTTTTTATAAATTGAATTAAAAGTTCACTGTTGGTTTTCTAAATAAATAAAATCCGACAACATCTGCTGAGTCGCACTTTTCCAACTTCAGACTGGATTAGAATTGGCGTGGTGGATACTAACGTAATCAGTAGATTAGAATTCGGATTGTGGAGTCGAGCAGAACGAGACTGAACTCACAGAGGGACTGAAATGATTTAGATTTATTTTTTATTGCGATATTTCCAGTGAAATGCGACAAACGGATACAGAGCCGAGCGAGGAGAGAGTTCATCACCACGACATGTGATGATTATCACCGCACGGAGAAATACACGACAACGATGCAGATCCTGAACTGTTAACAAGCCAGTCCAATATATAAAGCACAATATATACTGATCAGCCATAACATTAAAACCACCTCCTTGTTTCTACACTCACTGTCTATTTTATCAGCTCCACTTACCATATAGAAGCACTTTGTAGTTCTACAATTACTGACTGTAGTCCATCTGTTTCTCTACATACTTTTTTCAGGACCACCACAGAACAGGTATTATTTGGGTGGTGGATCATTCTCAGCACTGAGTTTTTAAACACCGTGTCCACTCACTGTCCACTCTATTAAACACTCCTACCTAGTCGGTCCACCTTGTAGATGTAAAGTCAGAGACGATCGCTCATCTATTGCTGCTGTTTGAGTCGCTCATCTTCTAGACCTTCATCGATGGTCACAGGACGCTGCCCATGGGGCGCTGTTGGCTGGATGTTTTTGGTTGGTGGATTATTCTCAGTCCAGCAGTGACAGTGAGGTGTTAAAAAACTCCAGCAGCACTGCTGTGTCTGATCCACTCATACCAGCACAACACACACTAACACACCACCACCATGTCAGTGTCACTGCAGTGCTGAGAATGATCCACCACCTAAATAATACCTGCTCTGTGGGGGTCCTGACCATTGAAGAACAGGGTGAAAGGGGGGTAGCAAAGCATGCAGAGAAACAGATGGACTACAGTCAGTAATTGTAGAACTACAAAGTGCTTCTATATGGTAAGTGGAGCTGATAAAATGGATAATGTGGCTGATTGGTGTACAACAACACAGATCCCAGACTGTTGATTGGCTAAAGTCTTCTATCGTGCAAGAATGAAAAAAATCCATCCCATAACCTTGGGGTAAAAAAGTGCAGGTGCTAGACTGGCCTGCCAGTTTAATAAGAATGTGTAACACATTATGAAGCACAATATACTGACTTTTAAACACGGTTAAAAACGTGCGTCTGCAGTGAATCCGCCGCTCGGTTTCTCTCACGTTGGTAATAGAGACGCTATTTTTTCCCTCATGCCAGCATATTGCCGCGCTAATTGTTGAGCTAGCACAGTGCCAAAACGCATGAATTAGCTGCCTAGCCTGAGGAGCGTTAATGCGTTCCTCTTTTCCTATAAACCATCCGCCACTTACATCCTGCTACATACCACAACCAAAACGACACGGATAAGAGACGATCGTCTCGTCCATCACCGCCGAAACACGCCAGCGTGGGCAGAAATCCAAAACACTCACCGCGCCGGTGCCTTCCATTAGCCAGCAGGTGGGTGAACAG
>NC_085994.1:39479200-39494200 GCF_030014385.1 Trichomycterus rosablanca
ACACACACACACACACTCATACATCTACACACACACACGCACACACACTCATACATCTACACACACACACACACACTCATACATCTACACACACACACTCATACATCTACACACACACACACACACACACACTCATACATCTACACACACACACACACACACACACACACACTCATACATCTACACACACACACACACACTCATACATCTACACACACACACACACACACACACACACATACATCTACACACACACACACACACACTCATACATCTACACACACACACACACACACATACACACACACACACTCATACATCTACACACACACACACACTCATACATCTACACACACACACACACTCATACATCTACACACACACACACACTCATACATCTACACACACACACACACACACACACTCATACATCTACACACACACACACACTCACACCTACACATACATCTACACACACACACACACACTTTTACATTTAAACACATCTACACACACACACACTCATACATCTACACACACACACACACACACACACTCATACATCTACACACACACACTCATACATCTACACACACACACACACACACACACTCATACATCTACACACACACACACACACACACACACACTCACACCTACACATACATCTATACACACACACACACACACACACACACACACACACTTTTACATTTAAACACATCTACACACACACACACTCATACATCTACACACACACACCTACTCATACATCTACACACACACACACACACACACACTCATACATCTACACACACACACACACACACTCATACATCTACACACACACACACACACACTCATAAATCTACACACACACTCACACCTACACATACATCTATACACACACACACACACACACACACACACTTTTACATTTAAACACATCTAGACACACACACACACACATCTACACACACACACACACACACACACACTCATACATCTACACACACACACATACACACACACACACACACCTACTCATACATCTACACACACACACACACACACTCACACCTACACATACATCTATACACACACACACACACACACACTTTTACATTTAAACACATCTACACACACACACTCATACATCTACACACACACACACTCACACCTACACATACATCTACACACACACACACACACACTCATACATCTACACACATCAAAATTAGAATCACACACACACGTACTTGTACATCTACACACACATACACACACACACACACACCAAAACTAGAAACTAGAATCATACACACACCTTTTTGTACATCTACAGACACACACACCGAAATGAGAATCACACACACACACACACACACACACACACACACACACCTGTTAACCTGACTGCATGGAGCACCTGGAGGAAACCCACACAAATGCAGGGAGAACATGCAAACTCCACACAGAAAGGACCCGTACCGCTCCACCTGAGAATCGAACCCAGGACCTTCCTGCTGTAAAGCAACAGTGCTACCCACCGTGCCACCGTGCCATCCCCTGATAAACGTCTTGATTATTATTTTTATTAATCTGTTTCTATTGTTTAATATTAATTCAGAATCAGATTCACTTGAAATGATTCATGTTTATTAATTTTCGCTCCTCAGTCGATTCGTTCTGCTGCTTTTATTCCTTTCTGTTTTTTTTATTATCCGTCTGGTCCTGGGGGGGAAAATCCGAACCCTAATCTCTTCATTACATTTCCGACAATGTCGCGTCTCAATGAGTCACTCAAATTTACTCGGAAAAAATAGAGACGTGTTTTCTGTTCCGCCGGTTTTTCCTGTGAAGTCACTCTGGGAGTCGAGGACGAGCATTACAGCGCCACGCTGGCGGCTACTCGGCGGCTGATAAGCGCTTCCAATTTTTACTGTGGTCACACGTTAATTAATCCGGGAGCGACTCAAAGGAAGAGACGAAGAGCGCTTTGTCTCTCGAGTCCAAATTACTTACGGCCCGGGATTAAAAAAAGTCCAGGAGAGAAATGAGAGACGTGACGGGAACAAAACCCTCGACGTTTAACACAGAGTGAGAGGTGTAACATGATTCAAATACACAAACTGCTTTTATTTATTTATTTATTTATTTATTTTTCTACAACCCCAAATCAGAAAAAGTTGGGACAGTATGGAAAATGTAAATAAAATAAAAACACAGAGTTTCTTACATTGACTTTGACTTTTATTTGATGTCAGACAGGATGAATCTGAGATATTTCTTGTTTTCAACTTTTTTTGGAATGTGTTGCAGGCCTGAAATGCAGGAATGGATGTTTATTAATAAATGAAATGAAGTCGAGCAGATAAAACATGAAATATCTCAGGTTCATCCAGTCTGACATCAAGTAATAGTGAAAGTAAATGTAAGAAATGCAAATGTTTTTTATTATTTGCATTTTCCATGCTGTCCCAACTTTTTCTGATTTGGGGCTGCAAACCTTGAAGCATTTACTACATCTGGTAGCAATCGCTCTGGCTGAAACGCACCCATTTAATGACCAGACTGGACGTCCCACACAGCCTCCCAGGAGCAGATAAATAAAAAATAAAAGCCGTATTTGTCGTCCTGGGCGCGCGTGCCAGCCTGCCAGCCTGCGCCCTGGAGACCGATAGCTAAAGCTACTGACGCTGTTTTAAGGACATGTTGTGAGAAGTTTGGGGAGGACGGGACCGTTATTGGTGGCGTAATTGCAGCGACACCGAGTTAAGTGTAGGGTATGAATCACGGAACGGTCCCTAAATGCAGCCGTATCGATTGAGGTGCACTTAGCCGCCCCTCTTTTTTACGGCGTATCGGACTTTTAAGCAGGGAAGCAAAATTCAATTTCATTTCTTGATTAGCCTGCGCGGTTTTTGCTACGCTTAGCTAAAGTCGCTGAGGCGGCCGCGCCGGTGCTGAGCACGGATCCGATCATTCGGACGCCTGATCGTGAGCTTGCTGGAGGTTCCATTCCAAAATCACAGATCCTTTGTAGCAGGATGGCAAGATCAGCCTCCGCTTTTCTTGGAAGACGTTCCAGGTTTCGGAGTGTGCTTGTGGGGATTTGTACAACCACCCCTGTCATGAGACGGCTGGCTGGCTTTATGCTGCTTATTCATCTATGTGACCATCCTTGTAACAAGCACATCCCCTTACATTTTCCCAATTTAGTCATATCCGATTCCTCTACCATCCACACACCAGCTACACACCAGCATGTACAGTCTTATTAAGCCATTTGTAACTCTCTAGGACTCCACTGAACCACAAAGAGAACCATTACCTCTGTATGAAGGATGAATGTGAATCAGTGTTCATCTTGATGATCCCCAAACTATTTGGGGCCTAACACAGCATCGTCCAGTCCAGTTTTTCCCAGTCTTTAGTGGCCAATTTTGTCTGTTACAGGCACTGCCAACTGTACCCACTAGGGGGCGCCCAGCCGACCGGTAGCAGAGCTAAGATTCGAACTCACGGAGTACAGAATCACTCAAGCATTTCATAACAAAAGCCGAACACGGAGGTTGAAGTGTGTTGGTGTGGAGGTGCTTTGTTGTATCTGGACGACATGCTGTAAAGGTTCATGAGGATAATGTGAGCTCATCTGAGCTGAAGCTGAGGTGGAATTGGATGAGACAGAATGGGAACCCAGTGGAGATGAGAGGGACAGAGGTAGCCTAGTGAGTAGAGCTTGGACTATCAATCGAAAGCTCTGCCACACCCTCTCAGCTCCAAGGCCGTTTTATCCAAAGGGGGGTTAAGGGCCTTACTTAAGGGCCCAACAGTGACAACCAGTAAACCAGTCCAGTATTTTAACCACTAGGCTACAACTGCACGTCTGTTTATTAAACTTTTCTTTCCCCGTCCTGTCTGAAGATGTCGTTTGTTAATTAAACTTATAATACGGAGGGGTGACCCTCTGTTGAGGTGCCAGTAAAATCTGGTGCAAACGTGGCTGGTTCCTTGAATATCATCAAGGTTCTAAGAAGCCTGAACAGAACCGGTTCAAGATCCAGAGTTCCAGGGGACTGTGAGGTCATCAGTCCGTTAGTCGAAGCTGAGCTTTTCTTTCCCTATCCTGTCTAAGGCGGGTTGCCCATTTGATGAGGTTGTATCCTTGGTTCTAAGATCCGGAGTTATTCTGGTCGAAACGAGGACTGTGAGGTCATCTGTCCATGAGCTGAAGCTGAGGTGGAATCAAATCAGGCAGCAGGAAAGAGATCCGGAGTACAAAAGTGAGCTGGCAGAGCAGCTAAAAGGAAACAGAACCGAAACTGGTAATACAACTGATCTGAAACAATGTTATGATAAGGAGGGGTGACCCCCTGTTGAGGACCCTTGGTTCCAATATAAGTGGTGCAAGATCGACAGTTATTTTGGTCGAAACGAGGACTGTGAGGTCAGCTGTCCATGAGGCGCTGAAAGGAAACAGCACCAAATCTGGACCCAGGCTCAGACGTCAGGACCCGAGCAGCAGCAGAACTGGATGTGGACGGTTCGCAGTAGGTCCGGACTCTCACGCTGTCATATCTGCAGTTTCGTTATAAGCAGGAGAGACAGAAACCAAGAGCAGAGAAGAAAGGGAACGCTGAGATTTGGAGGGTGATGACAGCTTGATTCAATTACAGATGAGCTTTGATTTATGGACGCTGCCTCCATCCTGCTGAAGCTCCTCTACCACAGGGCAGAAATAACCAGATCTGCAGGACTCACTTTTTAACATAATCGAGTTTTGTTTCTATCGGTGCGGAGCTCAAAAACGTCCAGGACAAACTTCAGATCTGTCGTTTTATCAGACTTCTGTCTCCTCGTCGTGTCTGAAGGGCCGCGGTTATTTATCTGAGATCTTATTCTGGATCAGGGGTCACTTTCGGACACTTGATCCATAAATATCACCTGACCATAAGCTAAAACCACGGCCATTAATATAACCTTGGATCCCTCGTTGTTCTGGAAGCATCTGTGGGAATTTGTGCACATTCGGTCATGAAATCACCGTGGACAACCAAACTCGGAGTTCCTCCACATTAAACTCATCCAACCCTGTCTTCTTCTACAGAACGAGGGGCAGAGTCATACTGAAACAGGACAGGGCCTTCCCCAAAGTGTTACCACAAAGTTGAAAGCGTGTAATAATAACGAGGCGTGTCCACATAGTTTTTACATTACATTTTTAGCAAAGCGACTTACACTTGTGACAGTACACAATCTAAGCAATTGAGGGTTAAGGGCCTTGCTCAAGGGCCCAGGGTTAGCAACCTTGCTGTGGTGGGGCTTAAACCGGCAACCTTCTGATTACTAGTCCAGTACCTTAACCACTAGGATACTTTGGGCTTTATGTATATGAAGACGGCGCCACTTGTTTTCACTATTCGTACCAATGATCGAATGATGAAGGTCTGTTCAGTCCAGTCAAAAAATTGTTAAGAACTAAAGCCTGTTCCAGACTCCTCCTCCACCATACTTCACAGTTTCTACAGTAATAGTCGTGTCTTGCCAAGGTCTGAAAGAAACCCAAATTGTCGCTGTCAGAACCAGATAAAACGAGCACAAATTCCCACAGTGCCACCATTTCTTCCCCACTATATAGCAACGTAAGATTCACCTCCATTTAGCCACAAGTGCGCCAATGAGGTCGGGAGTTCATGCTGTGGTCAGAGGTCTGTTCATTTTTATAAAGCGCACCTTCTTTATAATGAACAAAACCAGTTCCAGACTCCTCCTCCACCGTACTTCACAGTTTGTACAGTAAAAGAACAGTCGTCTCGTGCCAAGGTCTGGAAGAAAACCCAAACTATCACGGGCAGAACCAAATCAAAACAACAACAACAACAACAACAAAAAACCCAATCCTCTGGGATGAACTGGAATGCTGACTGTGAGCCAGGTCTTGATGGGCACAAATTCCCACAGAGACAGTCTGAAATTGTATGGAAAGCTGTCTTAGTGGAGTAAAGGTTGTTTAAGCTACACGTCAGGTTTGAAACAGGATCTAACAATCTAACAAGGTTCTCAGAACCCTGAACGGAACCAGGTCGAGTTATTTTAGTCGAAAAGGTCCATGAGCGCCAGTACAAGGTTCCTCCAAACTTCCCGCTGAAGTTTCATCTTCCCGCTGGGATTTTATTTTATTTATAGACGTTTTTATAAACGACTTTGCTGAACTTTTAAACTCTGTTGTTTGTTTTGCATCTTAATAACCGCACGACTCGAGACTGGAATCGTTCCTCAGGAAACCGGCCAAAAAATGCTCGGCACCGGCGGTCGCGGGGGTCACCGAACCCGAACGGCCCGGAGTCGAGATGTAAAAGCACCATCTGCTGGCATTTTCTCTTCAGCGTGTGGTGTGTGGGCTTATCAGCAAACTGGAGTGAGTAAACACGAGCGGCGGCGGCGGCGGGAGCTCGAGCGTCCGCTGAGATTCGACTCGGCTTCACGTCTGATTAGAATTCAGCGCCGCGCTCGGACCGACTTCAGCCGACAATGCCGAGCAATTTGTCTCGCCGCGTCTCGCCGTTCCCCGCCGGCGGCTGCTGCTTTCGGGGCCTAAACGGCGCGTTATGATCCCCCGACGGCTTTTTATTTCCGTCTCCGGCGTCAAATTCAAAACTGAGGGGGGGTGGATTTGATTTCGGAGGCGATTGAGGGGGTGAGGGGGGCTCAGTGAGGAGAGGCGGGGACGTTTCCGAAATACAAATCACAATGTACAGCGCGGACGGACGACTTCACACCACAAATCAAACCATCATCACAATAATAACCCAAAACATGTGAACGCCGTTTCTGTTTACGGGGTTCAGGTGTTTCGGCCACGCCCGCCGACGACAGGTAACGTTCCTTCACCGGTTCCGGCGTGTCTGTTTGATGAATTAGTTGTGAAAGAACTTCAGTTCCCTGCACACAGCCCTGATCTCAACCATATTAAACAATCCTCGGGATGAACTGGAATGCTGACTGTGAGCCAGGGTACAAATTAATGGGCACAAATTCCCACAGTGCCACCATTTCCTTTCTATTTAGCAAGCCACTAAGGCTGGGCCTTCATGTTGGCACTGATTACACTTGCTTTATAATGAACAAAACCAGTTCCAGACTCCTCCTCCACCATACTTCACAGTTCAGTACAGTAAAAAAAACACATGGAACAGTTGTCTCGTACCAAGGTCGGGAAGGAAACTTAAACTGTCACTGGCAAAACCAGGTCAAAACAAAAACAATCACGTCGGATAAAAAAGCTTGGCTTGCAGTTGACATTCCGATTCATCCCACAGATTTTTAAGGGGTTGAGGTCGGGGATCTGCCAGAGATGGGGACTCGAGTCTGTGATTTTCTGCTGTCTAATAATAATAACGCTCCGGCCGTCTTAACCCGCAACGCACGCAATGGGTAAATGTTCCAGCCAGCTTCCGGCGTAGTGATGAAGCGTCGCTCCCTACTCCCTACACAGTTTGAAGTTCACTTCATTTGAAAATTTTCCTAAAGACTCGTGACTTGACTCGGACTCTAGTCTAAAGACTCGTGACTTGACTCAGACTCTAGCCTAAAGACTCGTGACTTGACTCAGACTCTAGTCTAAAGACTCGTGACTTGACTCGGACTCTAGCCTAAAGACTCGTGACTTGACTCGGACTCTAGCCTAAAGACCCGTGACTTGACTCGGACTCTAGCCTAAAGACCCGTGACTTGACTCGGACTCTAGCCTAAAGACTCGTGACTTGACTCGGACTCTAGCCTAAAGACTCGTGACTTGACTCGGACTCTAGCCTAAAGACTCGTGACTTGACTCAGACTCTAGCCTAAAGACTAGTGACTTGACTCAGACTCGTATTTTGTGACTTGTGAACATCTCTGGGTTCTGCAGCATGTTTATGGACCTCACGTTGTTGTTAATAAGATCACAGTTAAAAAGTCTAAACTTTAGGATGGAATAAAACAGTATTTTGATAAGCAGGAGGTTCGAGAGCACTCGTTTTGTCATGTTTTTTTTTGCCAGAAGGGATCAGAGCTTTCGGGTCCATCCATCAAACTTCAGGTGTAATCAGATCAGTCTGTCCTCACCCACGTACCGTCCACAGAACTCAGGCTGCCGGATGCTGGATGTGATTTAATTCTGTTTCAGTCACAGACGTGCCAGCGCTCTTTATTCATACAGTCATCATCGGAGCTATTAAATTAACCCGCGCTAACGGCAGCTCCGTCGTTCCGCTCGGTGATACGGGAGCGCGGAGGAGCCGAGCGGATTCGGCGAAACGTGAACTCAGGTCCTGGAGACGCGGAACAGAAACGGAACATCAGGGAATGTGTGTGGAAAGTCTGATGAATTAGTTGTGAAAGAACTCCAGTTCCCTGAACACAGCCCTGATCTCAAGCCTATTAAACAATCCTTCGGGATGAACTGGAATGCTGACCATGAGCCATGGCTTAACAGGCACGAATTCTCACAGTACAACATAAGATTCACCTCCATACAGCCACAAGAGTGTCAGTAAGGTCGGGCTCACTCATAATAAAGTAAAACCAGTTCCAGACTCCTCCTCCACCATACTTCACAGTTGGTACAGTAAAATAAAACACATGGAACAGTCGTCTCAGACCAAGGTCAGGAAGGAAACCCAAACTATCACTGCAGGATCAAAACAAACAAACAAAAAATCCTCTGGGATGAATTGGAATGCTGACTGTGAGCCAGGTCTTAATGGGCAAAAGCGTTTAGCAACAAGCGTCCCTCATTTAGCACTGAGGTCGGGCGAGGTTTTGGCACTGATTACACTCGACCGATCGCCTGGCTTCCAGTCGTCATTCCGATTCGTACTGTTTAGCGCGGTTGTGGTCAGAGGTCTGATCAGACCGGTCGCTTTTGTCCAAACTCAACTCACCAAACCAGTTTCAGACTCCTCCTCCACCATACTTCACAGTTTTGTACCAAGGTTGGGAAGTAAACCCTTCGGAATAAGAGCTCATGGCCAGGCGTCCACATACTTTTGGTCATTTGTTCCAGTGGCCTACTCTCCAGAGCTTTGAGTTCTATTTGTGGTTTTTGGACTACATCTGACTATCCAGAATAAGTCATGTGACAGGTTTGAGTTTCTTCCCTTGACATAAGGACCACTGTTCCACGTAATGGGTGCAGTCAAACTAGCCTTATTTATATGGGCACAGAGAAGTCCCCAGCAATGAGGAATCAGGAGGAACATTCACACCATCGTAATTATCAAGGTCGCTCTTTGTGCACGGTGTTACCAAAAGTTTGTGGACACCTGACCACGAGCGTTCTTTTCCAACGTTAATACATGCATGGGCACAAATTCCCACACACACAGTCCAAAACCTTAAGCAAATCTTTGAGTGGAGGCTGTTATGGATGCAATAGGGCAGTTCCACTAACTTTTGGACACATAGTGGATGGACAGCATCCTTGATAGTTAATATGATGATGTAAAATGCTCCTGTGACTTCTCTGTGCCCATATAAATGAGGCTAGTTTGACTGCACCCATTACGTGGAACAGTGGTCCCTATGGGGTTGAGAGAAAATTCCGAATAATCAGATGTAGTCCAAAAGCCACCAATAAAACTCACTGGATCATGAAGGGGGCACAGGGCCTTCCCCAAACTGTTGTCCCGAATGTAAAAGACATTGTAAAACACTGAACACAGAGGTCAGTACTCAGTAGGCATGTCCACATACTTTCGGCAGCGTTGGTGTGTGATGTTGACCATGTTGATGTTTGCTGAGTCACTGCGAGCTCCGCCCACGCCCATACATGGATGGGTAATCGCTGTGTAAAAGTGCTGTGAAGCGCCCACTCTTCCACATCCACTCTTCCCCGGGACCCGGTAAGTGCAGGAGATCAGATTACTCTGGACAGAGTCCGAGAGAAGCGCAAATCCAATCAGGCTTCTGTTTGGACGAGAGGAGACGAGAGCTGAGAGCTGAAGGGATGAAAGATGATCCTCATAAACACCGCGTTCAGGACCTTCATCACCGGAGCCGCGGGGTCCGACCTCTCACGGGTACCGCAGGCAACCACAGACTAGCACGTGCTCTCTGTAATGATTTATTATACAGTACAGGCCAAAAGTTTGGACACACCAGCCAAAAGTTTGGACACACCTTCTCTTCAATGTTTTTTCTTGATTATTTTTATTTTCTACATTGTAGATTAATACTGAAGACATCCAAACTATGAAGAATTATGTAGTGAACCAAAAAGTGTTAAACAAACCAGAATATGTTTTATATTTTACCAACTCTACCTCTGCACAACCCAACTGATGGTCTCAAACACATTAAAAAAGCAACAAATTCCAAAAATTCACTCTAGACAAGGCACAAACATTCATTGAAAACCATTCCAGGTGGAAACCTAATAAAGCTGGTTGAGAAAATTTCAAAGAGTGTGCAAATCTGTCATTAAAGCAAAAGATGGCTACTTTGAAGAATCTAAAATATAAAACATATTCTGGTTTGTTTAACACTTTTTTGTTTACTACATAATTCCATATGTGTTCCTTCATAGTTTGGATGTCTTTAGTATTAATCTACAATGTAGAAAATTTAAAAAAATTAAGAGAAACCACAGGAATGAGAAGGTGTGTCCAAACTTTTGGCCTGTACTGTATACTACAGGATTAATCAGTTTAGAGATCAATCAATCAATGATTCAATTAAACATCAAATCAGACAATCAATTAACCAATTAATCAATCAATCAGTCAATCAATGCAGAGATCAATCAATCAATGAATGAATCAATCAGTAAATCAATCAATGTGCAGATCAATCAATTAATCAATCAATCAATGCAGAGATCAATCAATCAATGATTCAATTAAACATAAAATCAGCCAATCAATCAATTAATCAATCAGGAAATTAAACAATCAATGCAGATATCAATCATCCAATCAATGCAGAAATCAATCAACCAATGATTCAATTGAACATCAAATCAATCAATCAATCAACTAACCAATCAATCAATGAAGAGACCAATAAATCAGGAATTAAACAATCAATGCAGAGATCAATCATCTAATCAATCAATCAATCAATCAGATATTAATCATCCAGTCAGTCAGTTAATCATTTAATTAACAAAACAATCAAATGATCAATTATCCAATCAATCAATCATCAAATCATCCAAATCAATCAACCAATCAATCAATCAATTAATCAATGCACAAATCAATCATTTAGCCAATCAATCAATCAATTAATCCTCTTATTAATCTATAAATAAATCAACCAGTAATTAATGCAGAGATCAATCCAATCAATCATACAATCAGTCAATCAATCAAATAATCAATAATCTAATCAACTGGTTGATCAATTAATCAATCATTCAATCAACCCATCAATCAGGAAATGAATCAATAAATAAATCAACCATCCAATCAATTATCCAATCAGTGAATCAATCAATTAATTAATGAGCCAATCATTCAGAGATCAGTCAATCAATCAATCAATCAACAAATCAACTAATCACCCAATCAATCAACTGATCAATAAATAAATAAATAAATAAATAATTAGATCATTCATTCACTACAGGTAAACATCAGGCTGGATTTGTCTGTGGGAATTTGTGCCCATTCAGTCAAAAGATGCTGAACTGTTGTGGCTGAAAGACATGAATTCAAAAATGAGAAGTGGTGTCCCAATACTTTTGATTGTTTAGTTTATCCTGCCAGAAAAATTGTTCTTCATACAAACTCAACAGCTTCACTTATTTTCTCTTGAAGTCTTTAAAAAAAGAGAAAATTACACCCCCCCCCCTACAACCCCCCCTACACCCCCCTCGGTAAAAACATGCACAGTCGAGCGGTTTAATTTGATCCTGCAGAGTAAAAGCCGAGCAGGACGAGTCGTGGCCTTTAAGATCTGATGAAACATGTAAGAAATTACAGCATTACATTATAAACTCACCATGTCTCCACTCCAGCAGAGACCCTGACCGGTCCAGCAAACACGCATACTTATATCCACACAGTTACCGTAGTACTGAGGATCTTCTACAGTATTTACTGTGCTCGTGTAGAAAAGAGACAAACACCAAAAACTACTGAAGGAATAATTAAATGAAAAAATGTATGAATGAATGAATAAATAAATAGATGAAGGAATGAAGCAACAGATGAATGAATAAGTAAACGAATGTATAAATGAGTGAATAAATGAATGAATAAATAAATAGATTAATTAATACATGAATGAATGAATTAATAAATGAATAAATATAATAAATAATAGATAAATGAGTAAATGAATTAATAAATGAATGAATAAATAAAAATATTAATTAATACATGAATGAATGAATTAATACATGAATAAATATAATAAATAATAGATAAATGAGTAAATGAATTAATAAATGAATGAATAAATAAATAGATGAATGAATAAATGAATAGATGAATGAATGAATGGATGGATGAATAAACAAACAAACGAACGATTTAACAAATAAACAGATGGACGAACAAATAAATGAATGAATAAATAAATGAATGGATGGATGAATGAATGATTCAATAAATGGGTGAAAAAGTAAATGAAGAAACAAACAAACAAATCAACGAATGGACAAACTAATGATTGAATATATGATCATATGAATTAATAAATGAATGAATAAGTGAGTGTATGAATGAATAGATTAAATAATGGATGAATAAATGAATGAGTGAATGAATAGATGAATAAACGAATGAACAAACAAACCAACAAACGAATGAACAGATGGATGAACGAATAAATAAATAAATAAATAAATAAATAAACGAACAAATGGATGGATGACTGAATGATTCAATAAATAGGTGAATAAATTAATAAAGAAACAAACAAACAAATGAACGAATGAACAAACTAATGAGTGAATATATTAAAGTATGAAATAATAAACAAATGAATATGTGAGTGTAAGAATGAATGAATGAATAGATTAAATAATAGATAAATGAATGAATGAAGAAATTACTGAATGAATGAAGAAATGAATAGATTAATAAATGAATGAATGAATAGATTAAATAATAGATGAATAAATGAACAAATTAATAAATAAATAGATGAATGAATGAATGAATAAATTAAATTATAGATGAGTGAATGAATGAATGAATGAAATGCAGAACTACAGACAGTAAGAATGAGAGAATGAGGGTGTTGGAGGGGTGTTTGGGGGGTGTAAGGTGTTGCTGAAGAACAGACTTGTGGGTTATTAATGTCTCCCGGGGGCTTTTCTGCCCCATTTAAAAGTTTGAGGTAGAAAAAGAACAAAAGGAAAAGACGTGGACGTTTTACTCAGGAGAAGCTGGAGATTAAATTCTTACATTTATTTTATTACAGTCGCGAGACTCATGCTTTATTTTATATCTCTCTATCCTCTGTGTTACATTTCTGGGCAATTTGGGGACACTAAGAGGTTCAGACAGAACAAATATCAGTAATAACTCAATAAAACGAGTCGTTCTCAGGAGCAACAGAAACGTCTTTTACACTATATAGAGCCAAAAGTATCTGGACACCTGATCATGAGCCTGTTGGACGTCCCATTTCATAAACTAATTGTAAGTCACTTTATGGACAAAAGCATCGAGACACTTTGCAGCAACAGTTTAGGGAAGGTCCTTACCTGTACCAGCACAAGGCGAGCTCCATGTGACCTCAACAGCTCTGGAAAGAACCGGAACATCAACTGAGGCTTTCTTGTCTCACGTCAGGGCAGAAATTCCCACAGACACACTTCAAAGTCTTGTGAGAAACCTTCATGTTTGGGTGTCCAAATACTTTTGGCCATATTGTGTATATATAGAAGAGTATATGGTTGGGTGTCCAAATACTTTTGGCCATATAGAGTACATATAGAAGAGTATATAGTGTATATATAGAAGAGTATATAGTGTATATATAGAAGAGTATATAGTGTATATATAGAAAAGTATGTCGTCAGGTGTCCAAATACTTTAAGTCATATAGTGTATATATAGAAGGGTATATAGTGTATATATAGAGGAGTATATGGTAAGGTGTCTAAATACTTTTGGTCATATAGTGTATATATAGAAGAGTACATGGTGTATATATAGAAGAGTATATAGTGTATATATAGAAGAGTATATAGTGTATATATAGAAGAGTATATAGTGTATATATAGAAGAGTATATAATGTATATATAGAAGAGTATATAGTGTGTATATATATAGAAGAGTATATAGTGTATATATAGAAGAGTATATAGTGTATATATAGAAGAGTATATAGTGTATATATAGAAAAGTATGTCGTCAGGTGTCCAAATACCTTTAGTCATATAGTGTATATATAGAAGGGTATATAGTGTATATATAGAGGAGTATATGGTAAGGTGTCTAAATACTTTTGGTCATATAGTGTATATATAGAAGGGTATATAGTGTATATATAGAAGAGTATATAGTGTGTATATATAGAAGAGTATATAGTGTATATATAGAAGAGTATATAGTGTGTATATATAGAAGAGTATATAGTGTATATATAGAAGAGTATATAGTGTGTATATATAGAAGAGTATATAGTGTATATATAGAAGAGTATATAGTGTATATATAGAAGAGTATATAGTGTGTATATATAGAAGAGTATATAGTGTATATATAGAAGAGTATATAGTGTGTATATATAGAAGAGTATATAGTGTATATATAGAAGAGTATATAGTGTGTATATATAGAAGAGTATATAGTGTATATATAGAAGAGTATATAGTGTGTATATATAGAAGAGTATATAGTGTATATATAGAAGAGTATATAGTGTATATATAGAAGAGTATATAGTGTGTATATATAGAAGAGTATATAGTGTGTATATATAGAAGAGTATATAGTGTATATATAGAAGAGTATATAGTGTATATATAGCAGAGTATATAGTGTGTATATATAGA